>NC_135424.1:15012500-15157500 GCF_051991245.1 Festucalex cinctus
GTGGGCTAATGCTCCTCAGTGCAGCAAACACTGAGACAGTTAATTGAGGATTATGGAAAAATCAATATCGTGGAACAAAGAAGTGGATAACAAAAAAAATACTCTTTTTCCACCCTGGCTGGCTCTTTGAGGTTGTTTTGTTTTTGTTTTTTTGCAAATGGCAGCACAACAAGGCAATATTAGCGACAGGAATACTGCTTCTAAAAAATTTAAAGCAAGGTACATATTACACATTTTAACATTTCAAATGTAGTGTAGAATAAATATTATAATATCAGCATTTTATATGTTCGTACCATCTCACAAAAACATTTAAAACATTTTAACTCGGCTGCTTTAAATAGAATCCCCACTGTGCAAAGTGCCAACTGCACAAGAGGAGCAAAAGTGCATGCATTATACATTGTGCAAAAGTGCATCACATTTATGGCTCAGTCGAGTCCTCTGCAGATATGACTTAACAAGGACAATTCGTTGTTTCTTATTCTTTTATTTCATTTTTTTGGCTTGTTCTGGAACAGAGGAAGTTGTCCCCTAAAAGAAAAATAGCTAGAAATCAGGTCTAGCCCCACTGGGAGCAAAGTTCAGTGTCTTGCTTGCTCAAGGACATTTCAACATGGTGACACTCGGCTGGGGGGGACGGCACTCTACCCGTGATCCATGACATGCCATGCAATGCATGCAATCAATTAAGGAAGTGGCAAAAGACTAAGATGTGTTTAAAAACACATTGTTACTAATATCACCAAGTTTTTACATCTAGATAAAAAAATAAAATAAAATCCTTGTCCAAAATCATGCTGCCTTCAAGTAGTTTAATTATGGTAAATATCACATGTTGAGTAGAAAATTGCATGTGAACACCCTCATGTCGTATTTTCTACTAGACAACTGGGAATTAATTTTGATACCTGAGTTTCCGAGTTGAGAACTTTTCAAGTTTCAATGTGGCGGACACCGCAGAAGGATTCACGAACGGCAAGAAATATCAACACTGCTAGCACAGCAGGTTGTTTTAGAATCTACACAATAAAATAGCATGCACATTTTTTCTACACTCTGAAAATGTATTGGTTAAAAAAAATGCCAATTTAGTGGGTTAAGCTCATATTAGCTTGATTAACCAATAGATTGGTCAGACATTGACCATTCCGGGTAGTTATGGGCATACCAATTTTATTGGTAAGCCAAACAACAAATGATAAGTCACTTGGAAATATATTTATTATACCAATTTATTGTATTGTTAAACACATGTATTAATTATTATAAGTGATTACAATATATTAAAAATAATGTTTAAAAATGGAAATGTGTGTCTAGATAGATCACTGTAGATGTGACCAGCTACATGTGTCTCCCCTGAGACTGGGAGGTTGTGGGTTCAATCCTTGGCAGGGTCATATCAAAAGCTATAAAAATGGGACCCATTTGCCTCCCTGCTTGACACTCATCATTATGGGTTGGAATATGGGGGTTAGATCACCAAATGATTCCCGAATGCAGCCCCTGCTGTTGCTGAGTGGATGGGTCAAATGCAGAGAACACATTTCACAACCACAATCGGTGGTACTTTTTTCTGGTGATGTCAGCCTCTAACACAGATGAACCAATCTCTTGGTCGGAATGACCAATTTGTATGAGTTGGTACCAATCACCAATATAAATTGGGAGAAAACACCGACCATTCTAGAGTGGTTGTTTTCACCAAAGGATCTGTCGGACACATAACTACCAGCTAGATTGGTCAAATTTATTTAAGTTATTTTTAGTATTGTACATTTAGTAGTGTTGCGGGCCGTGAAAAAAAGGCCGGCGGGCCAGCCATAGTTTGGACAACCCTGATCTAAGATGGATGACTTTGGGCATAACTGCATTTCTATGGTAAAACAGTTCATTAAATAAGATGAAAGACAGGTATTAGTGAAGCACTAATAAGTTAACAGTCTTAGATAAATTACTATACATTTCTTTGACTTTGCTGAGGTTTTTCAAGTCTGATTAACTCATTCACTCCCAGCCATTTTCACAGAAGCAATCCCGTTCGCTCCCGGCTGTTTTCCTGGATTTTGACTGATTTTGCAAGGCCCACAGGATATTGTGTTGTATTGCTATAAAAGCATGGAACCTACCAAAAGAAAGATTAAAGTCTCTTCTTTCATCAGGAAAAAAAAAGTACGTTTCTAACTGTTTCCCTTTTGCAGCAATCAGCATTAGAAGAGAGCTAAGTTTCATCAGTTTTCACAAATCTATTTAAAATTGTAAGTAATTGAGCTTTTTTACTAGATGGCCCTGGTTGGTCTCCTTTGCTCTGCTGCCACCTGCTGGCCGTTTGTGGAATAACTACCATTTCTGCAACCGTTCTTTGCAGTTGAGAGGCTGCATCAAAGCCTTCTGTATGCTCTAGCATAAAAAAAACACACAAAAAACGTATAAATACGTCTTTGGGACACTTACAACATAAAAAAACGTATTTACACGTTATTGGGAGCAAATGAGTTAAAGTGAAAAATAAAAAGTATGTGCATGTTTAATAAAAAGAGAGACCTGTTTTGAAAGAGTAAAAAACGTAAGAAAATGCATCAATTAATCAAATAATCCTCCTCGAAAGAGCCTTACATTAGCATTGCCCTTTCAAATGACATCCTGAACGTGATAGCTTTAGACAATGCAACAAAGAAGTGATCTGGAAGGGAATCGATCATTCCTGTGGCAGATCGCTGTCTCTTTAATTGAGACTTTGACGATTACATATTCAAGTATGTGCTCCACTCTGCTGTATGAGCCAATCAAGAAAGACATGCGTTGCCATTGGCCACATTATGAGGAGTTCTGTGTACGGTGAGGGTGCTGGGGGGGGGGGGGGGGGGCGTATGTAGAGGGGGCTGGAGCGCAGTCTCCTCTGTGCTCTCCCATTTAATCTCTCTAGTCAGCAGAACGAGCGGCGGGCAGAGCAGCGCAGCATCCACCAACGCAGCATCCGGGATGACGACCGCGCTCGCGGAGGAAGCAAGTGTTGAGGAGAACACGTAAGCGCTCCAAAGAGGAGAGCGTGAGCTGTAAAGAAAAACACAGCTGGAGTAAGAGTGGCAGATGAGGGGGATGGAGGCATCCTTGCTGTCTGTCTGAGAACCACTGCAGCGGCACTAAATCTGGGGCTGTCAGACCAACCCTCAGCAGAGGGGCTATTTCAGGAGCGGGTCTCATCACCCTGCGCCGGCAATGGGATTCCCAAGAGCAAATCGGAGTTCATCTAGAAAAAAAGTGGATCACAAGTGCGGACTTGGCTCTTCGGAGAAATAAAGAGACAAGCAAGTTTTGAAGTGGATCAGTGAGTGCTGCACTGCGTCCGAGTCGAGTCGTGCAACCTGCGCTGTCATCTCCCCCAGATCCTCCCTCGCAGCTGTCTCCTCCCGGTGAATGTCCTTTCTGCGCGCGCTCCCACTGCTCAGCAGTTGAACACACTCATGGTCGATGCCAAGGGAAGGAACATGAAATGTCTGACTTTCTTCTTAATGCTGCCTGAGTCAGTCAAAAGCAAGTCAAGCAAAAGCTCCAAGAAGGGGAACGCCAGTGGCAGCCCCAAGCTGCCCCCGGTCTGCTATGAGATCATCACTCTGAGGAACAAGAAGAAGAAGAAGATGGCAGCGGACATATTTCCCACCAAAAAGCCGGCACCTGCCAACACGGTGCAACAGTACCAGCAGCAGAACATCAACAACAATAATACCATACATAACTGTAACTGGCAAGGACTCTACTCAACCATCAGAGAAAGGTAGGCAACTGCAACAGACACATTTAGGGCTCCTCAACAAGAACAACAATGAAATACAATTAAAAAAAAGAACAACCCTATCCTCACCTTTGTGCCGCTCTAACAGAGGCTAAACGAGCACGAGGTGCACTTTATATGCACAACAGGCCCAGATTGTTCTTTCCTAAAGGCAAAATATTTACTTTGGCCAGACGGCAGAAGAACCCAGCTGTCCAGTGCAAAATGTTGTTGTTTTTTGACCGGGCTTTGTTGTTGTCTCCAGAACATTTTGTTTACCTGCCACAGTGGCATGCGCCTCTCTTCAATAATACATGAACACAGCTTCATTGTTGGGCTTTTTGCAGACAGTTTTCAGTTTTTCTCTCATTTATGGAACATCACATATTGTGTGATCATAACAACGACCAAAGCAAAAGAAGGAGAAAACATTAATGCAACTACTTGTTGGGAGATATAACAAGTAGGGATGTTCTGATCACATTTTTTGCACCCGAGTCCAAGTCAATACCTCTGTAATGCAATGTAATGAAGAAGAAAACATCCAAATTATCTTATTGATTTGTTTTAAATATTTGAACAAGGTCATGATTCAAATCCAGTAAATGGTAAACAAACTGCTTTCTATACAGCTCTTAATCAACAAAATATGGTGCCCAAAGTTCTTTACAAAGCCTCGCATTCACCCATTCATACACCAATGGTTGGCTGCTGCCATGCAGGGCACTACCAGGTCCACTGGGAGCAAATCAGAGTTCAGTGTCTTGCTCAAGCACACTTCAAAATGGTCACAAGAGCTGGGGATCGAACTTAATCCTTCCCAGTTGGTAGACGACCACGCTACCACGGAGCCATGCCGCACCTAATGAACTAAAATATGATATTCTTGACTTAGAAATTAATAGGAGTAACCTGATTCGATACTGGCATCGGATATCGGTCCGATATCAGCTGGTAAAAAAACAGTATTGGATTATATCAGTCTACATCAAAAACCTCTGATACAAGCACCCGACTCCGCTTTATTAGGGTTACTTCTCACGGTCCTTTAATTTCTCTTTGTGTTTTCAGAAATTCTGTAATGTACAACAATGAGCTGATGGCAGATGTTCACTTTGTGGTGGGTCAGCCTGGAAGAACCAAGCGGCTGCCAGGACACAGAGTAAGAATTTCATCTCTTAGTCAATTAAGTGGAAAACAAGACTAGCATTCCATAAAGCTTCCTCACCACTTCGTGGAAGTGAAATCCTTTGTGCTCCACTCTCACTTCCGCACCACATATGCCTGTTCGAGACAGTCCTCAATTATTTATGTAAATGAGTCTGAATGAAAAAAAAAAAGAAGAAGGGTTACTTCCTCCTTGTTCCTCACAAGATGAACTTCTACGTCTTTGTGTCTTTAGAAATCTAACATTACACAAGTGAAAGCTCTCTGTATTCATGTAGATAATCAGAACGTATTCTGCATTTACAGCACAATAAATGTGTAACAAGGAGCAATTGTTATTATAATCAAGTCTATTTTCATCCTTTTTGCTTGTTGAGATTTTTTTTTTTTTTTTTGACATCCGACAAATTAGTCTGACTCGCCCCCTCAAGCTTTTGTGTTCCAAGATGTTACCATAAATGATTAATTCCACATTGTGTCTGGACAATGGCCATCATTTAAAAGCATGTCTATTCTATTTGAATATTCAACAGAATTCATGATATTTTCAGTCAGATGAGCCATGTGTGAGCATTTTTATTTTTTGTCTTGATATTAGACCTAGATGTATAATCTATAATTGCTTGCAGCAGATTACTTAGTGCACTTGGAGAAGGCCTTTATTGAAGGCCATGTTGGACGACTTGACTGCACTTAAAATAAAAGCTGAAACATTATGCCAGTTGGATTTAATGGCGGTCAATGCAGCATTTTTTTTTTTTTTTTTTTTTATTGTCTCCATTTGGCACTTGTAGCCAAGAGCCAAGAGGTGCGACTAAGCACATCTTAAACTGGTCTACAATTGACCTCACTTTATGGAAAATAATCTTTAATATCTGTGTATCCTTGTGTTGTAACAAAGATTGGGTTCACTGTATCATTACCTGCTCATATTAAGAATACTGTATATGGTAGGGTGACGCTGCAATTTCATAAAAAAAAAAATGAAATAAATTTAATGGCTAAATGCTAAATTCTGTCTTGGTTGACAGTTCAACAGTGCTAAACAAGGCAACGCACTTACCATTATCAACATATTTGCTCGGTCCCGGCAGCTAATGGACGCTAGCTGTCGTTTACCCTGCGGTCCCACATTGTAACATTGGAAACACACCGGCAGAAATGCTAGGTTCGGGTTTGTAAGTAAGTTTGTAAGTAAATAACTGTAACCTGAGGCTAGTAGCACTACATTCTCCGTGATTCTTAAACACATAAGCAGGAAGAAGTTCTTGATCCGGTATGATGGAAACGTGGGACGTCTAAATGTGATTAGATGTGGATGAGAATGAAACGTGAATGTGAAAGTAAATAGCCCAAACAATTAGCTTGCTGAATGGACTACCAAAAAACAAACAAACAACAACAACAAACGGGATGCCAGGATGCGACCTGACTCGGGACATAAGGCTCAAAACCGGGACTGTCCCGAGTCCCTAGTGCATGTCACACATGTCCCAACCTATTTGCAGTTAAACTGCACAACCCTCTACCACCACCACCCTCCCCGCCACACACAAACTGACACGTACGGTAGCCTACATGAGTATGTGGCATCTTTAATAGATTTGTTCTCATTTCTAAAATTAGTGTTAGCATCATGTTGCAAGCCGATTCAGTCAAGCTGTGATTAGTCATTAATTTCAGGAAATTGAATTTTCACTATTCAATGGTGTGATTAGGAATTCATTTTATTTCTATCAGATGCAATCTTGTTTGTTAGAAACATGCCTCTTCATCCTGGGGGTAAATACCGCTCTATCTGGCTGAGCACTGCTCATTATAAGGGAAAGTGAACAAACGCAACCTTCAGTAATTACAACTGGGGAATCGTTCAATAGCTGTGCCTTAAATACACAGTTGCACATTCACAAACTACTCAAGTCAGACCACAACTAATCAAGTTTATGAGGTCAAAGCGTGTCTTGTTGAAATCAAACATCATGTGAAGGAATTAATAAATGTCTTTTTCCATTTTCTGACAGTATGTTTTGGCTGTGGGAAGCTCAGTGTTTCATGCCATGTTTTATGGTGAACTGGCTGAGAATGATGATGAGATTCACATTCCGGATGTGGAGCCAGCTGCCTTTCTGGCAATGTTGAAGTAAGGATCTCCTCTTCTGTTTGGCACATGCACTTCTATCATTGACCTTTTATTATATTGTTGTTATGTTCATGGAACGAGTTATAAAACGTTCCCTTCATCAACACCACTGCTGGATTGTCTTTTCAAATATTTTGTCACACTATGAATTAGAAACTAAATAACAGTCGAGTGTAGTGGGGTATAACTGCACTGAATCAAACTGAGAGGTGTTTCAAATATTTTATCACCTATTTTAGCAAAATGTGATCACGAGTGTTACCTCTGAGTAGGATGTAGTGGAATTGTACTCCACAACAGACTACATTGATATCAAAGAAATGTTTTAAAATTATTTTCTCTCAGTTTCTATCCATCTATCTTGTTTTATAAAGTGGTTTTCCAAAAGAATGCTATTGTGCTTACTAGTTTTCAATGTTTGTGGGGCTGTAAAGGCCGTATCCAACTGAGAGATGAACGTTTGCGACGGTAACTTAATGTTTATTTCACATCAGGGTTCGTTCGCGGTCACAGCATTTCATAAACATTGTCTAATTGTCTTAATGGTCTTTTTTGTTGCAAAAAAGGTTTAACATGTTCAAAATTTCCTCTTAGATAGTCTAAGCAGTCTTAAAGCCTAAAAAGGTAATATTGGCTCGCAAACCTAAACAAAACGTTGTGGACTCAAAATTCTTGTTGTATTTAGTTTCATTTAGCATCCTGAAGATGATTCTAGGGTGACTTCTATTGTGCACACGTTCATTTTTAAGATTTTGACAGAATCACTTGAAATGTACGTTCAGGCGCTGAAAACGCATTTAATGGTTCTCTTAACTGTCTTAATGTTATTTCTTGTCACAAGACATGTTGAACATGGTCAAAATTTCCTTGCAACAAGAAAGCCCATTAAGACAGTTTAGAGAACCAGTAAGACTGTTTATAGCGTTTAAATAACGTTTAGGAAATGCTGCGACCTTGAATGAACCCTGACGTAAAACCAATATTCTTTCGCATGGCAATTATTTGCCCCTTAGTGGGATACGGACTTAAGAGATTAATGGCACTTTCGTTCATTCGCTGTAATCAAATTAATGTACATCTTAGCAAACCACATTTGTCTCAACAGGTACATCTACTGTGACGAGATTGACCTAAGTGCTGACACAGTCTTAGCAACTCTGTACGCTGCCAAAAAGTACATCGTTCCGCACCTGGCGCGTGCCTGCGTGAACTTCCTGGAGACCAGCCTGAGCGCCAAGAACGCCTGCGTGCTCCTCTCCCAGAGCTGCCTGTTCGAAGAGCCCGAGCTGACTCAGCGCTGCTGGGAAGTGATCGACGCCCAGGCCGAGCTGGCGCTACGCTCCGAAGGTTTCTGCGACATCGACTCCCAGACCCTGGAGAGCATCCTCCAGCGAGAGACACTCAACGCTAAAGAGCTCATTGTCTTCGAGGCGGCGCTCAGCTGGGCTGAGGCGGAGTGTCAGAGACAAGAGCTCATCTTGTCCACTGACAACAAGCGCAAGGTTTTGGGCAAGGCCATGTACCTGATTCGCATCCCCACCATGGCTCTGGATGACTTCGCCAATGGAGCGGCCCAATCAGGCGTGCTGACGCTTAACGAGACCAACGACATCTTCCTGTGGTACACAGCCGCCAAGAAGCCTGAACTTCAATTTGTCAGCCAGCCGAGGAAGGGCCTGACGCCCCAGCGCTGCCACAGGTTCCAGTCCTGCGCCTACCGAAGCAATCAGTGGCGTTACCGGGGCCGCTGCGACAGCATCCAGTTCGCTGTGGACAAACGAGTTTTCATCGCCGGTTTCGGACTCTACGGCTCCAGCTGCGGGTCAACAGAGTACAGTGCCAAGATCGAGCTCAAACGCCAGGGAGTGCTGATGGGACAAAACCTGAGCAAATACTTCTCGGATGGCTCCAGCAACACTTTCCCGGTGTGGTTCGAGTACCCGGTGCAGATCGAGCCTGATACCTTCTACACCGCCAGTGTGGTTCTTGATGGGAATGAGCTGAGCTACTTTGGACAGGAAGGCATGACAGAGGTGCAGTGTGGGAAGGTGACATTTCAATTCCAGTGCTCGTCCGACAGCACTAATGGCACAGGGGTGCAAGGAGGTCAAATTCCCGAGCTGATCTTCTACGCCTAACGTTTGCACTTGAGATAAAATGATCACTTTGTGTAGCGTGGCCTGGTATTTATTTTTTTTCCACGATTGTTGAAAAAAATTTGACGTGTATTAGGGATGTAACGATATCCAAACATCACAATACGATATCATGATATGAAGTTCACGATACGATAATTATCACGGTGTTATGGGGAGGTTGGCGATATAAAAAAAAATGTAAAAAAAATGGTCACAATAATGTAAAAAAAAAAAAAAAAAAAGAGCTACTCCTAAAAAAAAACACAGGCATTATTGTGCTTTTGTATATAACAGCAATGCATATAAACAACCTATAATCTCTAATAACACTTAATATTGAGGCACTTGCTCGCTAATGCAAGCACACATTAAGTTCCTCCACATATTGACTTGGTTCACGCACATATTACATTCCCCTTTATCTGACCATTAACGTGGATTTTAAACATAGAAGGGCCAAAACATGCCTTGTGGAAATTAAACTACACTAAAAATCTAGCCACTAGAAGGTGGTTTTAATATCACGACATGACGACGACCATATTGTGGCTTAATATCACGATATCACGATATTGTCGTTATCGTTACATCCCTAACGTGTACCATATGTAATTTAGTTGAATGGTTTCCCCGATGAGAGCCTGATGATGTATCTCAGATGTTGGCGTGTAGAAATATATACATGAAAATATTACGAAATCTCTCTTGCACTTGACGTGCATGTACATATGAAGATATGTAAATTGTCAAATGCATACGAGGGCACACTCATGCCTGAGGCTGACCTCAGAAATTACTTTTATGACAAATAGCTACACTTATTTGTATGTTTGCATAGAATGCACATATATAGCAGCAATACATCACATTCTTCTGTATTCTCTAATGAGTATTTCATGCGATTATCGATCTGGATTGTCAGCATTATATTGGAGGGGAATATAAACACACACACTTATAGTCAAAGCACTGTGTTTAAAACTCATCGAGCATTTGTATTTGAGTGGTTGTGCTGCTTTTTTGGTACTTTGAATCTACTAATGATGAGAGGTCTTAGATTAGAGAGCACTATGAGACACTTCTTTCTCTCTGTAGCATGTCGCTCTGCACTTACAATCATCCCTCTCGCTATAACTCCATCAATGTTGTTATGCCCACAGTAGTTACATAAATGATAAATAAAGAGTGAAGTTATCCCCTTTCATGTCTTGAGGGTTCTCTCTTCTGTTTTTCCTTCTCTGACTGCATTGCAGTCTAATGTCGACTGCTAATTGTTCTTGCACCTTAGGTTTGGTTTACAGGGACAAGATCAATGGTGGAGTTGGCGTGTGTGTGTAAGGCAGCAGACTTATTCTCCTTCAGGCTTGCTGTTGTTGAAAAGCGGCACACTAGAAGCCTGTGTACTGTGTGTTGCAGAATTGCACTGATGTTTTGTAATCAAGGGTGTGTTTCCCCCCCAAGTTGTTCTTCAAGACGTGTAATTTTATTGACTGAAATTTAAATCCGATGTAAGAACATCCACAGGTTGGTCTGATGAGGACAAAGGATAGTGTTGAAGTTCTGTGTTTACATGCTGTGTGACTACTGAATGTGGATGACTGTTGATGAAGCAAATAAAGAACAACAAATTTACTTGTGATTTATTTTCCATAAACTACAAATTGTACTTTATCGCAACTTTTTACTTCCCTTGTGCATGTGAACATACTGAAGTCTAATAGCGGTAAAGTCAAGCGCAAAAGAAGGATTAAAGTATTTGAAGCAATTAAGTTTTAAGAGGGATGGAAAACACTGGACTAGGCACAAATTCACAGTTTCAATAATAGCTAATACTGGCTGTCACCGATAATGAGTTGTGCTTCTCTTTTTTTGAAGCAGGGCACAACTTGATTGGCTGCTTGCAGAATTGAGTAAACAAGCCGCCTCTTTGAAATTAATTGCCTCCTCCTCCTCAACTTTTCGCCTTCTTGAGCTGTTACGCGGATGTGTTTTGTTCTGATTAATGTGCATCGGAAAAAAAAGAAAAAAAAAGAAAAAAAAAGACACCAGCGGGTACTAGTTAGCCCCAAGGACAAAATGAGCATCCCACAGGTCAAGTCAAGTTATATCTGTAAAAAATAGCTCAACGGTGATGAAACATTGTGACTTACGAAAAAGAATTAAAACAGAATGCTAACATGCATTTATTTAATTAAACTTAACAAGGTACAGATTTCTTCTGCACTAAATATTCTATATTTTGTTCAAAAGTAAAATAAATTGTGTTCAAGAGAGGAAAAAAAAAAAACGTATTTTTATTGATGCAAATATATTTAAAATGGTCATTAATTTTTATACCATGATGCCACAATTTTTTTTTTTCCTCACTGTTATTTTTCCATCAGAAAACAATATCAGCCCATGTATATTCTAGACTTTTGCAATAATAGTTGAAGTTATTGTATATAAACAAGCTTATGTTCTATATCCGTCTATAAGCTTTACAGTAACCACCAGCATAATAAAAGTCACATGACCTACAGGCAGTCATAATTTAATCAATTTAACCCAGCCACATTATTTTCCTCACACAACAAAAACATGTTTGTGTGTCTAATTGAAATCATCACAACATAAACATGTCTTCATCTCAATCTAATTCTGTGATTATGAATTGACAAACAATGTTTATGTTGTTTCATTGCACTCAATTTGAAAGTGTGTTTTTCAGGAGCCTGGTGATAAAAATCATTACTCTTTTGGTTGTACGGCAGATAGTTGATTGTCAATAAATTGGAGCCAGCGAGCTTGAAGCCCATGATGAATTGAACTAAATACGTTGAAGGAGCGAAATACTTTGGCTCATGATTGTGTTGCTAACGTTGTAGGCTAGGCCATTAATTACACTTTGGAAAAAGAATGTGCAAAGTCTGTTCTCATTTGGTTTTATTTATCTAAAAGTAGAAAAATCCAGGTGCCACTCAACTCCACCTTCCCCCAAAATAGCCGATCAATTGCAACATGCCAATTAGTTCCAATATATTACAATTATAGCAAAATTGATGTCACTCTTCATCTATGCATCCATCATATACTTACTATGTGATCAGCCATGTTTGGTAGAGAATAATCTTTTTTTAATGAGAGGTGACGATTATTACAAGAGACCTCTCTGTTGTGCTTGAAGGAAATGTAATTACATCCCACAGGGATAAGAATAAAACACATGGTTAGGCATCTAAAAATAATTAGCTTGCGAGTTGAAAAAGCGGAGAAAAAAAAAAAAAAAAAAAGAAAGGAAAAGAAAAACCCCAGAGTCGCCATGTGCGTACAAATGAGGAAGCCAGTGCAGATGTGGTGCTTTTCGAGACATATTTACAACAAAGGTTAACGTTATTAAGGTTAGAGTATTGAATAACAGAGTAAACGTTGGTATTTGACATGGACAGTCAGTTTACACTCTGACTCTAATATTTGTATTACTCATAGACTTAAGAATTCTGTTTTTATTATATACATTACTGCACTTCCAATAGGAAATAATTCGGGTTACATTTTTGATATCAAAAGTGGCACCAAAGATTCAGTCGAAACTTTTTCTGAGCCTGTCAATGACTTGTGATTAGAACTCGAAGGCATCCCTTAGAGTTGTACAGACTAATTGATTTCTAAGCCAAGGTGGTGAATACAAATTGACAGTGATAAAGCTGCATTACATTACCATGATTTGGATGCATTTAGTAAATTCACGTCTTTTAACGAGAGCTGATAAGAGTTTATAAATGTGACCAGCTCTGACAAAAGGTTCCTCGTGGGTCAAAAATTGAAAATTGAGATATCATGTATCTTAATACTACACTTAATTCCATTTAAAATAATATATAATACATGGAAGCACCTCAAAAATTGACAATGTTACAGCAGTTTCAATGTTGCCAGGTTGAAAGCCAAAAAAATGTGTTTATAATATTGGCGCATACATCTTTCAAAAAAGGTCCGCAGCAACCAGCACCTTAGGAATACAATATTGATCGTAATCTTTCAGGAGCTGTTGAAAGGCCACTCGAAAGTCAATTCCAATAGCAGGTAAGGAGTTTAACCCTTTAAAATCTGAGGAAGGTTGACATCTCAACAGATGAAATAGGGCAAAAATGGTGATTTGGCCTCAACCCCCCAAAAAACCTTTAAGCTTACAATACATCTCCTGATGCATCATCTGACAAAGTTCGATGGTTGTCTGTGTGTTTATAATGAGTCAAATTAAGACAGTGGAAAATCTGCTTTAATAATTTTGTGTCAATTAAAAGATTATTTGACATTTGATGTACCATGTGACAAGAAAGTCTATTTAGTATATATTATCATGCAGGATATTATATCTTTTAGGTATTTGGCCACATAAAGAAAATAAAAATGGTCTTTGATGGTCTAACTTTTTTTTTTTTTGCATTTAACGTAATACATAAGGAACACAACAACACTTTATACATACTGTTACAATATGTACAAGTCACTCCAACTGTGCACTGTATACATTATGGGGATGGGGAGACTTGCTTTGAAAGGATAATCACGATCGTCTTTTCATCTGTAAAGTTAACAGTGCTCAAATTTGATGATTCTACTTTAATTGGTTGATATGTGCTTTTAAATAAGCATTTGTGAACTCCAAGATATTTTGAGGCAGGTTTCTAGGATGCACTAGCTAAAAACACTCACTCGCTAATGATGCACATTGTCTACTAATCATTATGTTTATGCGCGTCTACTACAATTTTAACCTTTGGGCTGCTGGGAAATGAAAATAGGGACCTTAAGGGTATTTATGGAAAAATCTCAAAATAGAAAGTTTTGACATTCTGGTCTATTTTTTTTTTTTAATAAATTACGCAAAATTGCGACATGCAGACCTTTTGTCAGAGCAAGTCATAAATGTTATGTCAATGTTTTAGCAAAACCTGATGTAAGTAAACGGTCCTGAATTGTTATTTCAGTATTCTAAATTGAATAATCTCATCTTTATTAAAAACATAAAATCTGGACAGCAATGTCCCGTGTGAAGGCGGAGTCCCATTGAACTAATGATAAAATATCAGATACACTCTCATTGGTGTCCTTCCCAAGCTGATTGCTTCCATCATGGTGAAATGTTACTGAAATAATAATAGACAAACTGAGAATAGAAACGCAGCTGTGCACGTTAAGAATTTATCAAAGAAAATAAGACCAAAATGTCTGCTATAATTTGTAACATCAAAGACCATTGCAAAGCCTTTTCCCTTCATCCTCCTAAACCGGTGGTTCTTAAACTTCAGGAGGTACTGAACCCCGCAAGTTTCATACGTGCATTCACCAAACCCTTCATAATTGCAAAAAAATAAGTCTGACTTTTCTTTTAATTGAAAACATTGGTAGATGATATATCAAGGCACAAAATAATCCATGCTCAGTTGTATTTACTTATCATTTACTGTTTGTGCGTGCCACAAATTTGTGGGCAAAATAACAATATATGTAATACAGTATATATTTTCTTACTAGTATGTAGACAGAGTGATGGTTTCTCATCATTTTCACATAGATTATTGTTGCACAATAATGGCACAGGAAAAATCTAAAAAGGTCACAAAGTTCAGCAAGGAGGAGCAGTCGGGCAAAGGGGAGACAAAAATGGGGCCACCTATTGCTCATTTGTCATCAAGCCGCAGTGCTAAACAGCTACAAAATACGAGCGCCGTTATTCGCAGTAATCTCCTATCTTGGAGCTGCCGCCAACCACATGGGATCGGGGTGCGGTGCACAAGCAGCAGCCTTGTGATTGTGTGTCTTGTTGATCTATTTATTTATTTATTCATTGCTACCACCCTGTGCTAAAACGTTTCAACTGCCTGGCCATTCAGAGACCAGCTTTTATGTAAGATTAGCCTGTTTATAGCGATCTCGCTGAGCTTTGCAAGCATCAATAGAGCTGTGATTTCTTGAGGCAAAAGCTTTTTGTGTATGGTGAAGTACTCTTGCTGGGAAAAAGAAGTGGAAATGCACTTTTCTTGAATAATAGAAGTTGCACAGCTTACTCAAACTGGATGGAAATATACACCGCACACCGTAGCAGGCAGAGATTAAAGTACCTTGCAGTGGTGCAGAGTTAAATAGCCATTTTCCATAATAGCATGCTCGCCCAATGAGGTGTGACCTCTGCAGATTTACTGTAGGTACATAGAACTCCATACAGCCATCTATTTTTTTTTTTTACACCATTTGTCTTCATTCACAAGTGAGCTGAAGCCTATCAAAACTGAGAGGTGGTGTGCACCCTAGAGTGCTTGTCAGCCAATAGAAGGGCACATTTAGACAAACAATCCTACGTGCTCATTGCTCACATTCATTCATACCTATGGGCATTTTCAGTCTTCAGTTTACAAAAGCTGGAATCGAACCCCGGAAACGAGACTAGCAAAAATGACAACATTGGTTCGAATGTTAGCAACATTCATCAACGTAATTTCCTGCCTGGTGGAGGGAAGAAGGCCAAGAGTTGGCCTGATAATACTGTGTTCAAATCTACAATTTCATGGACCGGATGTATGTCATCACTGTATCATCATTTTACATCATAGTCACTATTATTATACCTCCCACTAAAGCATTTGGGATTTTAGGCTAGGGTTGGGGAAAATAAAAACCCTGCCATAGATTGGCTTTAGCCACAACTGGCAGGTAAACATGCTCATCTCAACTTGTTGAGTAGACGCATCTGTGGCTAAAGCCAAACTATTTTTCAGGGTTTTTGCTTTCTGGACCTGGATTGCCCAACCCTGGGAATGGCTCATATGAGTTTCAAAATGTGTATTTCCTAATTATAACACTATTTACCCTATCTACACACGTAACATTTTATTTAAACAAAACAATATGATTTCTATTGATAAATTAAAACTAACAGAACAAAGCTGATGTTAGCATGTTAGCTTATGCAAACGTTCCAGTTTCTCATTTTGCCCCTTTTTCTAGGGTGACCAGATTCTCAGAATTAATAACGGGGACACTACAATTTTGCTGAAAACCTAATATTGTATACAATAAATTCTCTCCAGGAACTATTTACAACAAATGTAATCACTTGGTCAATCAGGTTGTATTAGTATTTCAGCTAAGCTAAATGGTATCCTGGTTCAACCGCACTAAACAAGCAACACACTCATCATTATCCAACCTTTTGCTTGTCCTTGGCAGCTATTGGAAGCGGCTGCCTTCTTTTCCACATTGTAACACTAGAAATATGCCGTCAGAAAAGCACCTAGCAAGTAGGACTGCATTTCCCATGATTGAAACGGAAGCAGGAAGTAGTTCTGGTATGACGAAAACACGCCTGCTAGCAATTAGATGTGACTGAGAATGAGACTGCAAATGTGAGTGTAAATAGGAAGGGATTAAACAGTTAAATTCCCTTTTTAATTGGTTTATTATATGAATCGCTATGGCAACGGCGTGATTGACACGCATGGCCCAAACAATTGGCTTGTTCACTAGGCTGAAATAAATAAATACATTAATAAATGAATAAATAATATGACACTGGAACCGGAAGTGGTACAAAACAATGATGTTGGCGAAATCCGCCGGGACTCAGCAAACAGAGCTCAGGGTCTGCACAGTTAAATGGGAGCTGGTCACCCTATCCTAGACCATCATGCAGCTTGAGAATGAATGCCATTTTGAAGAGCTAAATTTCTTGATGTATTAAAGTCTTAAAGTTTTTCTTTAATTGCGCAACTTTGGTCACGTTTACCTTTCACCAACAAACGGCGCAAGAAGGTTTGATCAAAAACTCAAATGTTGACAGCTTCCTACTGAGAGGTGCTCAGGGCTGAGCATGCTAGTTTTTGTGTGTACTCCAGAGCCGCTCCTCATGTTGTCTAAAGCAGCTTCGTGGCTTTGATACTATGGAGCGAGAGGGCCCTTCTCTCCCCAGGGTCTGATATAATGAGTGAGAGCTTACCAAACATGATCTGCAGCTCTCACAAATAGGCTACTTGAAACAGCTGGAGTCTGAGAAGTAACAAGCAGCTGTAATGTATTTGTAGGAATGCTATCTGACTCAATTTGGGCAGTGTACTATGGTTAAATATGATGTAGTGGTACAGCATAGAGTGGCACAAGAGGCTGTCTGTGCTGATTCTGAATGCAAACACTGGTAAAAAACAAAAAACAAAACAGCTTTCCACTTTGTAGTGGCAGATTTCAAATGATTGCGTTTGAGCCTGGGAACAAATATGAATAGAATTGCACTGCACGGTCTAACGGAAACACCTCCAATGGTCAGGATTTATCTTGTAGAAAATCTTATCACTTGGCAGGATGGAGTCTGGAAACCAAAAGAGATATCAAAAGGTATTTCTAAGAGTCAGCAATTCATCGCTACATGAGTACATTGTGTTTCTTACCACACATTAAGACAACAGAATTGAATTTGCTGAATGTTCATTTTCCTCCCTTTCTCCACATCTGCAGTGGCCATTGTAGCTATAAAGTCATATAAAAGACAACTGACCTCTAGCAGGCCCAATTCCAAAAAGTAGATCACCATCCTCAGCTCCCCTGGCCTGCTTATTACTGGAAAAGTCTGTCACTATATTTAAGATACCAGCACCATTCAAAAGAGGCCAATTCCAAGCATATGCAAAATGAAGAAGCTGGCGTCATTAAATCTTTGAAGCAGAGACTCAGCGTTCAATCAAGGAGGTATTGAGCGTGATACACCTTTGCTTTCACAACAGCGTCACATTTCCATATTCCGTTGTGTGCATAAACATCTCCACAGCTGCGCCATCTTGGCCTATTTGTCAAGCTGATAATGAATGATGTTTACAAAGCAAAGAATCTCTTTTCATCCCACTATTAACTCAGTAATTACCGCAGCTGCTTCAACCCTCTCAATGACAACGAGTTTCAAAGCTAGAAACTCTATCAAATCTGTTTTTGTCTTTAGGTTTAAAGAGTTGAAGAACAGTAAAACACATTTCCGTTTCGATTACCACTAAAATATTCAATAGTTCTGAACTCTGGCAATTTAAAATGAGCTTGCTCATCCTCATTAAAGAGTTTTGCAGTCGCTGCTGTCAGCGTTCATCTGGCCTGACTAAAACTCTCTCGGCTCACCATTTTTATTTTTTTTTTCTCGAGTCGATCCCCAAACCATTTCCTCACTAGTGCCCTCAATAATGGCCTCACTTTAATCTCCAGTGTGCCTTACCTTTGCCTTCTTTTCATTTCCCTTTGAGATAGCAAAGCTTCTCTCACTCAGAGCTGCTGGAAACAATCACAGGACATGGGATGAATAAGAATGTTGTATTTTGAGGAGCTTTTCCATGTGCGACTATTTTGTATTCTCCAGCAGCAAATCCAGCTGTGACTAAACATATTATCATGTTTTGTGCGAAAGAAAGCCATGGGACATCTCTTATAAATGCGCACGTTGGACAAAGATAACACAATTATATGGAAACGATAGAAAGTGCACCAGCCTTTTACTTGAGCTTTCTATACCAAATAGTCCTGACAGCGGCACAAAATTACACTGTATGTGTTCACCGGGCAGGAAATTGTACACAGACATGAATGTCCATTATGCGTTCATTCAGCATGGCATAACGACATGCGGCATGTTTGATTTGGCTGTAAAGAAGGGTTTGTTCTGGCAGATCAATAACAGAATCTTGGTATTGTCTTCTTTATGGTAGTAATAGCTAAACCTTAACTCTTAAATCTCAACTTTCAGAAAACGGGAGTCGTCAGTGACGGATTGACAAATTTTCCATCTAGAAACTTGCGAGAATGACTCAGATTTGTCAAAAAATGCCGCGCTGAATTGGAGGAGACACGTGAGCCAAGACAGCTTTCAACGTGGTGACGTCACGGCTTCGTTCCTTGCAGGCAAGTATGGCTGCGAGCACTAGTTGTAAATGGTGTCTTGACAAATACATTCCGGAAGCTATTATAAGCTTGCTTTAATACAACCAGTGTATCAAAAAACATGAATGGATATTTTGCCTTCTGAGCACCACAGGTAAGTTTTAAGTTCATTTCGTGCAGTGACTGGGTTGTGAAAAAAACAAAAAAAAAAAAAAAAAAACTAACACCAAGCAACAACCTCAAGTGCTCATTTGAGAACCTCACCAAATTGTTACGTGCACCCCTGGGTATAAAATCTAAAGTATTCAAATGCAACTCACTCTGTGCAGCAGTCTTTTTCTCTTATGAACCAAATGCTGAATACATAAAAACATTTTTAGTTGCAGGCAAAATGTCTCCAGCTCTTTAATTATGCAATATTATAATAAAAACAAATGACCCTTTGTATTGATTGCATCTGGAATGCTCTCACATGAGAAATATTCTAATGCAAATGGTATACCGCACGTGTGTAATTCTAACACATAAAGTAGTATTTGATTTCTTCTTAGAAATGTGTACCTATGCATATATTTATATCAAATAAACATGGTTTATTGTACCTGTGTGTATCTGTCTTATCACAAGAAAACAACCTACAACTTGAGTTAAAATGGGCTAAGTCAGTCAAAATTCCTTCACACTTTGGCTACAAATCATATGAATAATTCAAACCAACACTAGCTTGACTGAAAAGGCACAATTTCTCGTTTGTACTTACTCCCCCACAGATTTCTCAATTTAGATAACCCTCTGAGCATCTCCGTACCAATGGCAAAGATCTGTCTATGGCAAGGAAGAGGCACGTGAAATATCAAAAGGCCAAGCACCATACAGCAGCACTAAACAAGATTGGAGCACAGGTGGGTGGGGCTAGCTTCCTCCATTCTGAAATGCTGCACCTCCAGCAATCCTTACCAAGAGGAGGGGCAGTTGGAAACCCATCTCTCGGTGATGAAATTCTTTTCATCGTTCCTCATTTGCATAACAAAGGTGCATAAAACGTATTATATATGGCAACGTGCAACTGTAAACCTCTACAAGAAGACTGTCGAACCAACGCTGTCGTCTTTTTTTTTTTCCAGGAATAATCACCGGTTCGTGTGCACGCTGACATGAAATGATCTCCAGCCACAACCTTTACGCCTTCAAAAAGGCATTGGACCATGCAACTGCAAGATATGCAAACGACCTGCTATTCCCTGATGTCAACGCATCCTTTTTCGTGGCGATACTATGCAAGTCTCATGAACCACTGACTACATTCTTATGAGCCTACTCGGAGTTCAGTGAAGCACAGAGACGAAGGTGAAGATTGTAATATTTCTTCACAGGTCTATTAGGCTGATAAAAGGAATGAGATGTGACGAAGTGCCGTGACCGCAGAGGAGCCATGCCAGGTGTCATTCTAACTTGTGGTCTGGTAATGTACAACATAGACATTACGGGTGTTAAAAAAAAATCGATTCGGCAATATATCGCGATACTACAGAACGCAATTCTCGAATTGATTCAATAGGCAGCCGAATTGATTTTTTAACATCCATTTTTGATGAAAAAATATTCAACAAAACGTCTAACTTTCACACCTTAAGCATGGAAGAATGTTATATTAATGGAACATTAAGCCTTAATATTTTATTTCAACGCTGTTCAAATATGAAAAATGTTACAACCTGTTTGTTAAATACAGTGGCTCACAGTTATAACACTGAAGTTTGAGATCAATAAATAAATTTTCATTCAAATCTTACAGTGTACATGTACAAGTTTACTGAATGGTATTTTCTAAATTGAGTAAAAAAAAAATATATATATATATATATATATATATATATATATATATATATATATATATATATCTCGTAACAATCGACTTGAAAATTCATATCGGGATTAATCGGTATCTAATCGAATCGTGATCTATGAATCGTGATACGGATCGAATCGTCAGGTACGAGGCAATTCACATCCCTAATAGACATACTTGTTGCTACGGAGGATTTGTGGATACCTGTAGCCTGTGCTCCCCAGATAGACTCACACTAAGCATCCATCCATCCATCCATCCATCCATCCATCCATCCGGCTCAAACTTACAACTGCAGTGGTGTGCATACCGTAAAGTTAGAAGCGAGGCAAATGCTGATATGCACAGTACATAAAAGGCCTAAATACTGCTGACTCAGTCATTGCAAAGTTCTGAGCATTTTCTACCATGAACATCAGCACAAAACTCCTTCATGCCATCGGTTTCATGGCACAATGCCAAGCGATGTATAAAGTGTTAGTTGCGACGCAAGCCACCAATGAGCTCCGTGCAAACGTGTTCTGTGGAGTGACAAATGCTTCTCTTGCTGTGCAAGTCTGGTGGTCAAGTTTGGGATGATTAATGCCAGTAGATAGATCGCAATATTATAAGGTGTAAAGATATACAGTGGAGGGTGCATATCGGTTTGATTCCTGGGGGTTTGCCAGGCGAAGTGAGGAGAGATCTTAAAATATTCATTTTAATGACACAACAATGCAAAGCTTACAACATTTTTGTTCTGTTCCAGCATGACTGTGCTCTGGCAAATCCATAAAAAGTGCTGGAGTTTGTTGTGGATGAATTTGAGAGCCCTGACCTCAAACCGACTCAAAGACCTCTGCGGAAAAAGGAGCACTGTTTGATTTTGAGCCTCTGGATAAATCGACAACGATTCCCATAGACACTCCCGTAAATCTTGTACCCTTTCCTAGTCTGCTGGGAGAGATATTGAAATCCATCTATTAAAATCAACGCCAGCTCCTGTGGGTAAAATATGGCAGCCCATATAGCGTAGCGCATGATCTGTGCTCGGATTAAGTTGGTTTACCCTTGAAAATGATAACAAGTCGAGAACAAACAGAAGAGAGAGTCCACGAAAAACAATTGAGGCTGAGCATATGCGCAGCCTTTGCATGAGCTCTTGAAGAAAAGATATTTTAATTGCTGCCATAATTGATCTGTCAGAGGATGCCCCTACGCTGCTATGAGTAACAGATTGTATTAACATCTAATACTGCAGTTGTTTATTGTATCCACTTCGATGAAACCAAAGACTAATAAGGTCACGACAGACGAGGGCCGCTCTGGGCACGCAGATGAAGCAGCGTAGGTTCAAACTTTCAGTGCTGTGGTGTCGTGATGGGAAGAAGGCTGACTTTTATAGAAAAATCAACAAGTACAGACAGGAATGAATTCGGACAGTGGCGGATGCATTACATAATAAATTACGCTTTAGCAGTACCAAGCAAGTCCCTCCAATATTCAGTACAGCACTTGAGGCCTGAAGAAGATTTGCAGGATTAGAGGTTGTAAGCCAGGCCGGCTCGATATATTGATCGGCTCCACACTGAGAGCTGCATTCAATTTCCCAACAATTAGATGCACCTGAAGGTTAATATGCTAGTCTGTTAATCTGTGGTTGTTTGTGTTATCTAAATCGGTGATTCCCGACCAGGGTGCATGGCATGCTACTGTGCTGTGGGAAATTATCCAATTTCACTTAATCCATTCACTCTGTTCATCTAGTTATGGGAGTGACAGGCAGACCAATTAAATGCTCTTCTATTACATGCGAGGTGCGATGAACGTGCACCCAGCTGTTAGCCATTCATTCAAGAGAATAAATCGCAGCTTCCTGCAAGTATATCGACTTTTTGTTCAAGTAAACAGGCACAGATTTCACACAGAGTAAATCCATTTGTGAGCAAATTGAAGAGATTACACTGGGGAACAATTTGAAATAAAAAATCTGATGACTTAATTGGCATGCTGATTCCAAAATTGCATTTTTAGCATGTCAAGTTTTTTGAAGCTTAACCTCCAGATAAACAAAATTCTACTGATTAGCTGTAGTAAAAAGAGCTGAGTACTTGTTTTATTTATCTAACGTACTTAGGATTTATCTAAAGCTATGTGGTAACTTCTTAGTGCAGTCACAAGTGAGAGGTGTGTGCAGCTCCTAATTGGTCATTACTATCAATATCTGCAAACGGAAAGCTAGCATAGTAGGAATTAAGAAGATTATTGCCGGCTTGTGTCTTAACCTTATAAACATGGGCATACCAATATAAATTGTACTTCGTTTTATGCTTTTATGTTTTTTGGTTTGTTTGTTTTCAAAACTTGTAACTATTACATCTCGCTGTTTTGTTTACATACATACACATTTATTTCTTTTTTTTTTTTTAAACAAAATGGGGATCCTTATAGTTAAAAAAAATGAGATCAGTTTTGGATTCCACACACAAAAATTTGTTTGAAACAGCTGTCAGACCTAACTCAAAAAAAATGAAGTGCGTTTCCATCCACCATCCAAAATGTTTTTATGCTTGAATTTTTCAGTGTCTCGTTAAGGAAAATGGGAATTTCAGCTATGCAAACAGCTTTTGCGAATAAACGATGACATAACCGGATACACGTCACGGGATTTGACCAGATATTATGTCACAAAAAATGGCCGCGGACGATTTAGTAAGGCATGTTTGGGAGGACGAAGACAATGAAATATTTTTTTGGGAAATAGTGTCTCCTCTCCTCCCAATATTCGCAAAACAATAACAAATGGAAACAGGCAAAAATGACTTCTCGTGTGCATTTTCACCAAATTTCACTTCAAATTTTCAAAACATTTCAATGGAAACGCCATTATTTTTACATTTTAATATTTTAGTATTAAGACTTTATAACATTTTTGCCTCATAAGTTGGTAAATACTGGTCGAAACTAACACTACCTCACCGTCAGTTGTTTTGTGTCTATTTGTGTATTTTGTACATACAGTACACTGATGTCACTAGTGCCATATGTTTGGCTGAGATGCTCAAATCTTGGCAGGGCATCCAAACGGATATATTGAAGGTCATTGCGAGGAATAGGCTGGCTGTCATGATGGAGCTTGGTAAACTCTCTGGCTCATCTCTAAGCAACATTATATAAAGTAAGTCCCCACTCTGACCTTGTTACGACACTAACTTCCCCCCACGACCGCAGTATGTTTTTAATAAGGGTGCTTTTCATGCCTAGTGGCAGTTTGCTTCCAATCCAATCCTCCTTGCTGGTTTGATATTCAGAGGATGTTGTAGGTCTTCTGGCCATATGAGAATGAAATTTCTCTCCTGGGATGTGGGAAGATGTCTCTGGCAAGGCACATACTGAGCTCTGAGAGGCAGGGATGACAGGAACATTACATGAAACTTCACATTAGGCTATTTATATTCCGAAGAAGCAATGATGTGCCGCTCCTATTGTGTCTCAATGCAAAGCAGCGGCAATTAAAAAAAAAAAAAAACAACTTATGAATCAGGGCAACTGAGAAAGTTGAGGTCAACGCAAATAGAAAGTGCAAAAGCATTCGCAGCACACGTTTATTATATAAAGCCCGAGTCACGGCAAGTCACTGACTTTCTTCATTCTAATCTGTGCCCATAGTGAGCGACAGAGTGAAAGAGGATCTGATACTGACCAAGAAGAAATGAGATTAGCTCGAGTGTTCTATTTTGCTGCCGTCTGCTGTTTTACAAGGAAACTGAAGAGGAAGACAATGACTGGGATGTCCTTCGTTGGTAGCTTTCATGAGAGATAATGTCTGTACTTACAGGGACAAGAGTTGCTCTAACTTTTCCATCAAGGAAGCCTTCTACATCAAAGGGGGTATTTTAGGCTGTCAGAAGCGGAGTGACAGTTCTTTTCAGACAAAATGAAAGTGTTTCACACAGGAACAACCAGTCACTTTCATTGCACACTTCACAAGCAAAGAACTACTGAGCTCAAATCAAATCAAATCAAATCAAATCCTGTCTATTACTGTGTACAGCATTTCTTACATACAACCAAGTGATGCTATTCGAAAACATTTTTAACTGTCAATAATACCCAGTGAGTCAATATTTTTTAACTGTTTGCATAATAGGTGTGTGCAAATGTGGTACTCTCTCTTCCAACACAGCTGATTCAAATCATCAGGATCTGTATTCACCTTCTGCAGAGCTTGCTGATGAGCTGGCCATTTGATTCAGGTGTGTCCAAGGAGGGGAAACATGGAAAACATGCTGGCTAGGGTGTCTCGAGGACTGGGTTTGGAGACTCCCGGTTTTGATCAGGTCAGCAGAAGCCTGATAACGATCTGATCATTTGAATCAGTTGTGTTGGAGGAGGGAAACCGGATAGTGGCCCCCGAGGACGACCCCGAGTGTAACACAAATGTGACATTACAACAATCAAGCACACTCATTAAAATACATACTACACAAAAGTGTGTCCTCCACAAGAGTGACACTACTCTCCACTTCAATCAATTTGTAAAGGTTATACTGTAGTGTTCTAAATCACTTTGTGTGCTCGGTTTGAGTTGTTTTCACCTTCACCAAGCACTGTAGTCACCTCTACGAAAGCTGATGCTGCACAACAGAGATGATTTGGTCGTGTGTGTGCGTACGCTACACAGTCAACACTGTGCAGCATATGTAAACTGAACTGTTGCTAAATGGTCAGTAGTTAGGTTGACATTTGAATAACATTGATCTCGATAGTGGGTCATTTCTGTTTGCTTCAGTTAAACGATAGAAAGTCACTGAATCGGGGAGGTGCTAGATCTTGTGAATCTTCTTAGTATCACATCATCAAATACATTTGTTGGAAGGCAGTGCAGTCCCTAAGGGGTATAATCCAACAGAGGTGTGTCCTATATATAATCCAGTCTGCAATGAGGCAGTAACTGTAACATCTAATCCTATCAGCAATTACAATGCTGATAACCTGGACCTTCCATTTTTACCATCCAGTAAACCATTAATTTAACTGTGCTGTTCTTCCACTTCCATTTTCTTATCCCCCCTGGTGGCGGATGGAGAAACGGTTGGGGGTAGTGCCGATGTAATTGGAGAAAGCTTCTAAAACATGCAGATGAAGCATGGTGGGAAGGATGGAAATGAAAGCGTGATACGGGCCACATTCCTAATTATCATCCCCATTTCTCCGACTCCCTCCTCCTTAATGTGTCAGAGTCATACAGCAGAGATGCCCTCTTCGCCTGCTGGCCTCCACATAATTAGTGCTCAATGTAGAGGGCTGAGGGTGGATTGACGCAGGGGGAAGGCTTGAGTGAGGGGGCTGGGCGGCAACGGGGTTCACAGGCAAGCTGAGGCTTTGATGGCAGGGTTACGAGCACTGTCAGCATACTCACTCCTACATATGTTGCCATGAAACAAACTGTCAGCCGACACCCAAACTATGTACATGAAACTTGGGAAATGAGACAGGTTGAAATAAAGCAAGAAGGTAAATTGGAAAATGAGGATCTTGGGAAGCATTACAGTACTCCGTTATATTAAAAAATCATTTTAATGAGGTGACGATCATTTCCTGCCGAGTGACGGGCAGAGAATGAAAAAAGGCGGAGAGACCCTCTGTGCACGGCAAGAAGGCAGATAGGAGAAACCAACCATTAGCATTTGTCAGCCCACAAAAATAGGAACAATTGCACACTTTTCGTAGATCCAATTTAAGAAATTATTATTGTATTTTTAAAGACAATAATGCTCCATTAATTTCCGCGTTTATAATAGTGGTTGTTAGTGTTGTTCCAATACCGATACTGGTATCGGCAGAGGTGCCGATACTGCATTAAAACAGTGGTATCGGTATCGGTGACTACTCACAAGTAACATGCCGATACCATTAATTCCAACGCTAATAGGATTTTGGATGTAGCATCTTGTGTCTTGCTGGTGCACGACATTCACTGGTATGTGACATGTTCACTGCATGCCGATCTAAGATATCCTATTGGCCCTTGAATGCTCTGAACCAATCGCAGTACAGCTTTTTCATGTTGAGGAAAAAAAAACTTAAGTATCGGTATGGTATCGGTACCGATACTGCAAACATGGGTATCGCTATCGGTAGCCAAAAAACGGTATCGGAACAACACTAGTGGTTGTATATATCACCATATTATACAGTACACATTATGACAAACAGCTACCACAAACTGATTTTTACTGTCAGCCAGAGGAAAGCAGTCTTATATTTGTAAAGACATAGCTTTTTAGTACACATTTTGCATTAGACTCATTCGATCACGTCAAATTAATCTCGTCGTTTACTGCTTGCTTCTTTTACTAACACACCTTTTGTGACACACTTGACGAGGGGTACAGAAACAAATTCTGTACTCCACGTCCACAAATGAATTTCTTACTTGATTAAGAGTCCATTTTATCAAGGTCAGTCAGGCCACATGCTATAAAACTAATATTTAAAACATTCATGTTTGTGCCATTTTTCTCAGATTTCAAGTGTTCTTAATTGAAAGACAAGTGCAGGTCTCAGCAGGGCTTCAATGCATTGACTCACCAATTGTTTGGTCAGGCGATGATGTCAGGAACCGGGTTATGGATGTTGGGTAGTTTGAAGAGGTGATATGTGAACAATACTAATCCTTTGGCTTGAAATATTACAGGATATCAAATGATAGTCAAAGAATAATGCGAATAATGCGACTAATGCTTGAAAAACCTTATCAAGCCGAAAGGCCTGCCTAGCTTGTCTCCCCTCCCACACACACACATACACACACACACACACCAGAGCTAAGGCAGCCATCTTGCTTTTAAGCCTTTTACCCAGCAGGAAGTCCACACATCTAAATGCAGTAGCCATACCTGGCCAGTGGGGGCATACTAAACATAAAATTACCACTATGGTCAAACCTTCAAAACAAAGCAGAACTAACACAAAGTTACAACTTGGATAAGTGCTTATTTAAACTTAACTTATCTTAACCTCTTTACAAATTCATTGACTTATTAATTCCAAGTCCCCTTCGCGATAATGGCTCCAACAATTAAATTTTGCCATAAATTCAAATATTTAGTTGAATTAAGCAAAACATAAACCCTTTAACGAATCTAAAACAAATAATAATAATAATAATAATAAAATAAGAACAATTTCATTTTTAAATATAAACATAAAGAACCATGGTAAAGAAGGAAATGTAAAGTGTATGGGATCTAACAAACCAAGTTTGAGAAATACTAACTTAGAAGCAAATTCTCCTGGTCGTACTTAAGTCAATTTCTTACATGCCTTTCTTATGCACTTTCAGCACGAGACATGAGAATTCCATAGAAATCCATTTTGAAGATATGTCACACTTTTATTGTGAAATTAACTTGTGACGTGGAACTGGAAGTTACGTGCGTGCTCTCATATGCAGACTACTTTGAAGGAGTTTGTGGTTTTGCATTAATAATCTACAACTTATGGCCCATTATTACAATGACTGTATTATCTGGGATCGACGCTTCGACTGCAAGTCTCATCAGCATGTGGAAATGCTCCTCGGGTGAACAAAAAAATTGGCTAAAAAAAGTGTTATTATCTTTCTTTTTAAATAACTTAATATGCACTGCACAAACCCTCAACCCCTAAAAAAAGAATTCATCACATTTCTGTGGCAAAAATGCTTTCAGGCAGTCTACAGTATGTCAACAAAGTTTGGGGATTGTGTGCTGCAGGTTTGCACATGTACATGGAGCCACAGTACACACGTTAAAACCTCCACAATGATTGGTTCACTTAAAAAAAAAAAAAAAAAAATCCACATTTTCCAA
Organism: Festucalex cinctus; assembly: GCF_051991245.1. Classification (NCBI taxonomy): domain Eukaryota; kingdom Metazoa; phylum Chordata; class Actinopteri; order Syngnathiformes; family Syngnathidae; genus Festucalex; species Festucalex cinctus. The sequence goes on from NC_135424.1 coordinate 15,041,296, forward strand.
AATCCCATTCTCTCTAAGATGAGTGGAGAAACAAGAAGCTGTGTAAAGAATTCTCAGCCAAGGAAAGTCACCTACCGCAGCAAATGGAGGCTCAGCACTGCCTCTTTGCAGGGTGTCGGGCTGCTCTTATCGGCCCACCGAGGGGCCGTAGAGGGGTAATAGGATTGTGGCTCACAGAGAAAGTGGCATGCTCACTAAGCAGCCGAAGGCTGAGGCACACGTGCAGTTGTCCAGCACTATGACAGCACAGAGCAGCAAGCGAGAGGATGCGGAGTTCTGCTCACTCAATAAATAACCCTGTTAAATGGAAAACTTTGGAGGGTCAGTGGGACACTGCTCCATTGGTGTATGTCTGAAGACCCGGATATAACCTGTAATCCTGCAGCCAAGAAAATGAATAGCCAGCAGTGCATTTTCTGTAAAATGGAGGGTGGGAGAGTGGCAGCAAAGAAAGGAGGATGGCGCTTTTAGAGTTTGTAGTCAGTGTCTAACTGGCTGAGTCTTTCCTTGGCTGGCTGAGTCCTGGCAGCAGCACAGTATCCATTTTGTGTTTGGAAAGATGAAAGCGGCACTGGGCTAAATCAGAATGGGGAGGGGGGCTGAGCATGCACCTTGAGCTCTGCTGACTTAGGCAAGCATTGATGAATAATTACAGTCTGGTTCTGGAAGGGCGACGTGTTTTCATCAGTGGAGATTTGACCATGTCCTTTAAATCCAACTTTATATTTTAGATTTGTCTGTTAATTGTAAGTGTAGATATTCCTTAAATCATGTTACCAGTACACGCTGTAAAATCCAGTCACAGATTTTCCAAAGAATCCCCATCATTTATACGGGTGAATCATTACACTTTCAATTCAGAACAATTGGCCACAATATTGGTAACAAGATGCTAAACCGGGTTTAATCTAGATCTTGTAGCAGATTACAGATTTGGCAACACTAGGAACCAGGAAATTACCATTTAATGCCTTGAGATGTTTATGCCTGCTTATATACATTTACATTCCCCTCCAAAGGAAATGGATCAGTGAAGTCAATTCTTTTATTGTTTGGGATTAACATCAAAACATGAATATGAAACAAATAAGAGCTCAACATTTCATCTATTATTTCCAGGTGGATCTTACAATTTAGAAAATAGCAATGACATCCACACTGTGTAATATCAGGTTCACATTTTGCCCATGAAGGCAACATTTATACCAGCTTTAATAAACATGAAAAACAGAGATGTCACATAGTCAGTAACAAGAAACTGTGACAGTGAGTGACACATGTAGGACAAAGAAAACAACAGCTGTTAATGACAGAAACATTTTGAAAGATGCAAAGAAAGAATAATTCTTCTAGACTTAAACCCTACAGAGCATGTATTTTACCTGCTAACCAGGAGAATGATGGGAGTCAGAAGGGATTTTCAACTTTAAAGGACAGTTTTGAACTTAAAGGGAATTGGTGAACACATGGTAGTTTGTCTTTAACTTTTTTTTTTTTTTTTTTGGAGGGGCGTACTAAATGAATCCCATTATTTTCTCTTAGCTGTTAAGATATCAAGATGAGACAAAACCTCTTATCATTTGTAGTCGTTGAGTTACATCAGTGCATGGTGAGAGCAACACAACAGGTGGTACAAACCCTGCTGCATAATTTGACAGAATATGAAAAGTCCTGAAAAGACCCAAGATAGTGAGCTTTTGTGTTATTAAGAAAGAGACATGGTGTACCTCTTCAGGATGAGTTAAGACTCTCCATCTTGAAAACCAATAAGCCAAAACACACAGAGCACGTAAAATTTTTCTCTGTGCACGCAGGCATTGTTGGATGTTTGCTTACTGTGACTTTTTCCAAGATAAGGATGAGATACAGAAGATATTATGGCAAATGATTGGCAATTTAGTATGCATCCAAACACTGACAGAGGTCTAGTGCGTTTGTAATTATACAGAAGTGCCCCCTCATCTGCATACCGCAAAGCCTGTCTTATTGAGTTTGATGGATGGTACTGTTTATCGGTCACACTCCCATCTCCCATCAGCACAGTTTCATTAATTTCACACATGCTGGGTGATGACAGCTGCTGGCGGATTCCAGAGAAGCTTAATTTGATGTCTGGATATTTCAATTCCCAACAACATTTGGTAATTCACAGAAAATAGACAAAAGTTTATCACTTTGAAATAAGAGTTCAACAGCATGGATGACCAGATGGAAGCTATAATTGTAAACTCTGACAAGAACATTGGGTTTGAATTAACATATTTTCTCTTGTAATACTGCTTCTGATATGGGCATACCTTCTGTTAGAGTGAAAGGGATGGCCAAATTGGCCATAATAGTCAACTGATAATTTTATCAATTGTGTGAAATGATAGTTGATTAATGTAGTTTCATTGCAATTTAGTAGTACCAAACTTAAATACCCTTGTAATGATCAAGTTCATCAACACAGGGAAGTTGGAGTCTACACCAGCTCACTTCAGGCTAAACCTTATATTGAACAATGATCACAAGTCAGTCCATAGAAATGGACAGCCACTCACAATCTTTCAAATTCCACACAGAACAGCCCGAACCAAAACCCCTGATTGGATAATTGTAACATCCAAGTGCTATTATTTGAGAACCAAGTTTTCAATTTAACTGCATTTAATGCATCACAGTAACATCACTGAACATAATTTTTCATTGTGTAAATAACAAGAGCATCTATTTTTCACACCCGAGCTGCACACGGTGCTGTAATCAATCTCCAAATGTACGTGCATAAAATTTCAGGTGGATTAATAGTGAAGCAAAACGGTTATTTATTATGATTATTATTATTATTATTATTATGATTATTAATTCAATCTCTGGTGTAATAACCTTATTTATTGATTGATTGAATTTTTACTTTTTATTTTATTTTTATTATTATTATTAATTCAATCTCTAAGTCTAAGTCTAATGCCAATGTCATATACGGCGCGTGTCACAAAGGTCATTGCTTCTTTTTATGCTGCATTTTCTATGTCCCATTTTATATCCTGACAGACCTGATGAGATAACGTGACGGGCGCTACAAGATGGTTGTCAGGATGAGACGGTGTCTTTCTTCTGGCTGTCGCTTGGCGGCTATCGGAGATTGTGATCTGGCTGAGAGCACCCCCCCCTTTTCACTACAGGGTCAATAGTGCGGACACTGACACATGACATGTTTTTGTTCTGTGAGGAACACTGGCACATTGCACATATTGCTGTTGAAGCAAATAAATGTAAATAGTGCAGACTAAGAAAAGACACTCTGGGGGCTTCTGCATGAACATGATCTTGATGTTTCAGTTGTAGAATAATGAGGTCTTGTTGTTGTTGCTATTTGTGGAACATATACTACTTCCTGACAGTACATGTCACATCCTAAAATAAGAGCAAGGGATTTTTGTTTTTTTGTTTTTTGGGCTCTAAATATGTTGTTGTATGCATACATAACGGCATCCAAAAGCAGAACTCCACGACTACATTTTACAATGAAAGAATACCCCTTCAATCCTAATTATACAACAGAGATATTTCTAATCTATTTTATGCCTCTTTGAGTAGCATTGAATACTGTGTTTGAAAGATGTGATCAGTCAGGTCGCAGAAGACTCCAACAGTCTGTCAACAATGCAATTTTTGCTCTTTGTAGTGATGTTTCTCGCTCTCTTTACTCTGTCTTATATTCTCCTCTCATCATCCTCTTTCTTGTTTCTCATGTTGTCTCTCGCTGTCTTTTCTTTCATGTGCATGAAGTCGACATACTGCACTTAGTCACAGTGTGAGCTTACGCTTCAAGTCATACAATCCTGTTAGGAACTGGCACAACTTTGTTCGTTTGATGCCAGTTAAAATATTACAGTCTGTTCACAGATCTAATGAGGACTGGCCACAATGCATCCCATAATGAGCCTTGTTTATACATCTTTACGGCGCAGGAAATAGTGGAGCGATGCCACCCAAATCTGTTGCCGGTGTTTTGCATCTTTCTTGTGCATGCGTGTTTGCGCTCTCATTTTAAGCACAGGAGCAAGACACGGATGCCATGGTGACAAAGTTATTGGCTTTCCTAATATGAGCCAACAGCCTGATCAGGATTCAGCAGGTGTCCTATGTATCCGAGGCTGACGTCTGCTCAGGACCATCAATCAGAGCTAAATGGCAGATGGTCGGCTCCGTGGCCAGGCAGGAAGTGCTCTAACACAATCCCTGCAGCAACACAGGGAGCAGTCTACCTGCTGATAATCCATTTATGCACAGACAAAGCTACTTTAATCTGCAACCCCCCCTCTCTGCAAACAACAAGGCCAGCATCCATGCTGAAGAATCACTGGTCCACTGCATACATCACACAGGGTGACAGGCCGCATTAGAGTGAATACTTAACCACATTTACATATGGCAGAAGGCTTATGTTAATGAATTGACATACAGTACTTGATTAAAGCCACATGATTGCCTTCTTGCTGGTTATAAAGTGACAAATCATGCAGTGGATGAATTATTCAATTACTCAATTTAAGAGTGCAATTCATCTGTCTCTGTCCTGACAATACCTGGCACAGTCCTGCTACTGTCTATGTTGGTGCTGATATTATTGCAAAAATAATGTTCGAATGTACTGGAAAGTATATTTGAATACTTTTCAGGGCTCCAGATGCTCACAATATATCAGTAACTACCAGAAAACTGTATCTTCCGAGCTGAACCGCAGCGAACTCTTTTCAAATCCGGGTCACGGCACCAATTGAAAAGTTTTGGACAAATATCTACTAGTCCTTTTATCTTAAATGCTCACACTATTATTGTTGCAATGTGAATAATATGTATAAAGTATGAAATATTGCTAGATTAGTATTGTTCAGGGGCGGCACGGTGTTCGAGTGGTTAGCACGTCTGCCTCCCATTACTAAGGACTCGGGTTCGAGTCCAGGCTCCGGCCTTCTTGAGTGGAGTTTGCATGTTCTCCCTGTGCCCGCGTGGGTCTTCTCCGGGTACTCTGGTCTCCTCCCACATTCCAAAGACATGCATGGCAGGTTAATTGGGCGCTACGAATTGTCCCTAGGTGTGCTTGTGAGTGTGGATATGTGTGCATCTCTGTGTGCCCTGTGATTGGCTGGCAACCAGTCCAGGGTGTACCCCGCCTACTGCCCAGAGCCAGCTGAGATAGGCGCCAGCAGCCCCCGCGACCCTTGTGAGGAATAAGCGGTCAAGAAAATGGATTGGTGGATAGTATTGTTCAGATTATTAATTAATATAGCCCTGAGTCTAATTATCATTAAGGGAGATTATATGCATGGGGCTGTTTGCAGGTATTATTAGTCATGTTAGTGAGGACACCAGGTTGCACTGTGAAATGTAATGAGTTGAGCTGGTCACGTGTGGGCACGATAAAAGTTTGAATAGACTCAACAACTAGGATGGTTCTTTTTCCTGTCCAAAGTTACCACAATTATACTAAGAGTAACTACCAGAAGACTGTATAGTCTCAGTTGAAATATTTAGTGGATGCCAGAAAGAGCGAAACATGGCCGTGGGGCCCTTTTCTGCCAGATGCAGAAGAAGGTCTAATCTGTCTTGGGCATCCCCAAACAGGAGGGCGGCTCTGCCTAGCCTATGACAATGTGTGCTTCTATGGTCTTTACTGGTTTTAATTGTGTGCAAGGGTGCAGATAAATAGGAAGCTGAAGTTAGGAAAAAGATCACAGCGACACAACAGCCTAAACAATACAAAATAAATATTCACATTAATTTTCACTATATTGTTGATAAATGGGCTCAAGTGTGCAGCGGTAATTTGTCAGCAATAGAAAATATTCAAGAATATACATATTTTTTTAAACAGAAAATGTACTGGTCACATATACGCATACGTGACCAGTAGATGAGAATTTGAAAGCAAAATGCCACTATTTAGGGGTCGTTTCGAGCACTGAACCCTTTCTTGAGTTTGATATTTCCAACATCATGTTTTTGAAACCAACCAAATGAAGTTTTTTTTGTTTTTGAAATTTAGTCCTGATTTTAAAGTTCACATTGGAACCTAGGATTTTAATGAGAAACGCTGGACTCTGTGCCAAAGTAAGAGGTGCGTCAGGCCAAGACCTTGAGTTCCCACAGGGTGTCATTAGATAAGATTGAATTTGACTGAGCACTGTTGCCAAGATGTTTCCGTTGATTAGGCTTCATCAAACAACAAAGACTTAGTGGACGTGCAGTCTGTTCTACTGACACTCTGCCCAGAGTTGCACTCGCTCATGAACACATCTGTTCAAGAGTTTGAATGACTCATCCTCTTTTCTCAAAGTATGGACACTGGCACTCTAGAGGGAGGAGGTGTCACAGCCCAACACAAAAAAGGAATACACAATTAGTGTTGACTAGTGGAGCTGTTCAACCAACCCGAGGCAGCGGCGAGGGGGGAGACAGCCATGAAAGAGGCCAGGTGCAATATCACATCCTTCCTGTCAGAGTGCTTAAAAGGAGAGCAGAGGAAGAGCGTTTAGCTCCAAGGGACGCATGTGGAATGCTGACCACAGGTTAAAGAATCGACTATTCAGTGTGCGTCTCTTCCATGTGCCCTATCGTGTCTGGGAGGTATCTGCCAAGTAAAAATGTTGCCAACATCTGAGGTGCATGGAATACTGACAAGGAAAGTCAGGTCTAGGGAAGGAGCACTGACCTTGATCACTAAAACTCCGAGTATAGACCTGAAGTAGCATGTAATGTAAAAGATCTGTGGTTAACGCATTCACTCCCAAAGACGTATTTATACGTTTTTTAGGTTTTTGTATGCTAGAGTTTTTGTATGAAGGTTTTGATGCAGTCTCTGACCTGAAGCGGTCGCTTAAAGCGATGGTACTCATTACAATAAAAAACAAAAAAAACAAAAAACGGCTAGCAGGTGGCAGCAAAGTATAAGAGATCAACCAGGTCCATGTTGCAACAAGCTCTTTTTTTCCCAGTATTTTCAACAGGTTTGTGAATAATGATGAAACTTAGCTAATTCTAATGCTAATTCCTACAAATCATTAAAAAAAAAAAAATACTGTCCCCGCCCCCCCCCCCCCCCCGATGAAAGAAGAGACACATTTTTTCTTTTGGTAGGTTCCATGTCTTGATAGCAATAGAGCATGAAAATGGCTGGGAGTGAATGAGTTAAAAAAGAACAGTCAAAGCGCGAATGTAAAATGTGGTCTATTGAACACATCAGTACATAAACCACACCTGCTAAATACAGTATACCACAAAAGTGAGAACACCCCTCACATTTCTGGAACAATACAGAAGAACAAGATACTGACATTTCAACACAATGAAAAGTAGTCGGCGTAGAGCCACAATAGGCGCTTTCACACCAAAAAGCCCAGGAACTTTGAGTTCATGGTAGAGTCAGTTCCGGGTCCGAAGAACTTGTGAGCGGCCCACGAGTTTGCGTTCACACGGCATGAAAGCAGGCAGGGTAGTTTATTCAAATGAGACTGATGACGTATGTCAGGGGAGGAAAAAAAACAGCACTACCCCGCCTGTCCAGCAAGTGGCGGTACCGGTAAAACTGAATGACAAACAACCAGTGTGACGTTGAAAAACGCGACCTTTGACCCTCCATCGCCATTTGTTACGATACAAGGCATATCATCTTTTCGTTTTCCTTGTCATGTTGTACAGAGTTGTGTTTGCAGCAATTAGAACTTCACGGGAAAGGTTGATGAGAACCATTGGGACCCGCCGTATTACCACATCAAGATGAGAAATGGGCAGGACTTGCTCACTTGGAAAGACAGTCAAACCTGCAAGCACGAAGACGTGCACTGGTAAGGTTTAAACACAATTATACGAAATTTATTTCACATCGGAATTAAGCTGTAACATGTAACGGAGCTCCCCTTGCAAGGTGGAGAACACGAAAAAAAAAAAATGAAGTTACAGAGTGTATTAGTGCCTTAAACACATCGTATGACTGGCGCGTTCAGTTGCACGTCTACTTGCGTGTGTCCCCGCGCGTCGGTCGTTTGTGGATGTTTTGTCGTACTTTCTGCCATGAAAAGGGCAATCGCTGGAAACTGGTGTTTCCTGCCTAGTTCTCGTGCAATTCACGGCAAAATAGGGCTTGATGGCGAGTTGCTGTTCACGCTACATGTACGCTGCGTATTTCATAATACCGTTGGACCTGGATGTATTGTTAGTCTGTCCGCATGTTTTTTTTCTTTTTTTTTTCTTCTGTTAAACACATGATTGACCGATCCAAAGTGTTGAAATGGCTTGCTTTCTTTGACGATGCACGAATGTTAGAACAAAGGTGCCGGAATTTTGGGAAAAGTGCTGATTTTGGAAGTGTCAGATTGCCACCTCAAGCCAGTGGTTTATCATAGGGCCATAAATTGGTGCATATTCCGCTATTTTAAGGTATTCTGTCATGTAAATCACAAGGCTGTTGCACAAAAGTAATTAATGTAGATATTAACATTTATTAATTTGTTGTGTTTCTGTTTCAGATTTGCCACTTCTACCAATCTGGGTGTGTTCCGCGCAGGGAGTGGAAGAACATCAGAACCTCTGAATGGTGGGACGCTGTAATTATGTTTGCATTACTGTTTGTCAAAAATAAAAACATTAAAAAGAATTCATTGAGCATAAGTTTTTATTCGTGTGGAAAAAAACCCAGAACCACAAAAGTGATATGAAAACAAAAGCATTTATTACTTATGCATTTGGCTTATTTGTGTCCACAAGTCTGTTTTGGACTGCCAGGAAGCCCATTTGGAACTCTCCGTTGTGCCTTTGTTCAACCAGCTCATGTGCCACGTGTTGATCTTCCTTGCGCTCCTCGCTTCTGAGGTCAACTTCCTCCTTGTGCTGCTCGCGTCTGAGTTCAAGGTCCTCCTTGTGCAACTGCATTTCTTCTAAGAACATTGCACTCGTGGACTCCCCCTTCTTTTCATCAAATTGGTGCAGGTATTCCAAAAATAGGTGGTCTCGGTCCCGTGTCCGCTAACCTATAGGGATGTAAATGTACAATAAGTGACAGTAAATACTTTTGATGAGCTTCCAGTTACATGACTTTGAACTTATTGGAACTTGACAAAGGGGTAGGAAACTCTGTTCGAGTGGCGCAGTTTCTGCTTGTGGACGGACCATCCTCGCTTGTACCTTCCTAACGCATCGACTTAAACGGTTTCAACAGATTCGTGCAATGAGTAAGAGTACAGTACAATGATTTAGGTAGGGGTAAAACACGGCACTCACGTTAATGTACTTTCATTTTTCATAGTTACAGAACAGAATATGCCACACTACATTGCCAAATATGGCGGCATGCACTTGAAGCTTTTTTAGGCAATACACACTAGTAAAATTGCAGGAATGTAACTTTTTTTTTTTTTCCCCCCTTTCTCAATGCACCATTATGAGTGAAATGAAAATTGTATATGTGAGTATGAGGATTTATTATTGTGTATGCCTATGAATTTCATGTACATACGTTAATGACAAATGCACGCATGTGTGAAGGTGCAATTGTTTACACAAGCAGGATTACACATTTTCTTTTAGTACATTCCAGTAAAAGAAAATGTGTAGTAAATTAATACATTCCAGTAATGTACTTTTTTTTTTTTTTTTTTTTTTTTTAATGAAATGAGTCAGTAGATATAAAGAATGGGTAGGACTAGACAAGTTTTTAACTTCTTTCTACTCCTTTGAACATGTAAACTATTATGAATGATTGCAATAAGTTTCTTCTTTCTTTTAAAATGTTAACTGCTACTCATTTGTTTATAATGTCCAATAAACAAACAAACACACTGCCTTATTCAACGAAGCAAAATTAATTGTGAGTGGGGTGTTGCTTTAAAAGTTTTAAATGAAGCTTTTGAAGTTATATAAAATGAAATGAAACATACCAGGACTGTTCAGGGAGGCATCATAACGTAAAGGAGAGCAGAGAAGGTCCAGCTGTAAGTCACAGTACATAACATTATTTTTCAGTTTCCCTAGAACTGTTTATGAGTTGTTGTTTTTTTTGTTTTGTTTTTTATGAGTTGTTAGGTGATGAGGCTAACAAGTTAAAACGTTTTAGTTACGTTGAATGCAGAGCTTTGTATTAAGGGAAAAAAAACCAGAACAAAAAACGAAGTGGTTGTTTTGCAGTGAATAGTATGCCTAGCTTCCACACGTCCTTTTCACAAAGCTTTTCAATTTCGTCACTGAAAGCAGGGCTATTTCGGCGTTAGCTGCCTACAATACTTTTCGTTTACTAGGTTAATTGATTTAGGAATGATTTCACATTACATGGGCTCGGAGTTGCCCTGGATGCGTGACTTTGCCAAGCTTAAGCTAACATGCTACGCTAACAGTTTAATGCTAGCGCGGTGTAAAAGCCACGTTGCGACCAAGCAACGACCTAAATAAATTTATATACAAAGATGTGCATGAGGCAATTCTGTCTTACCTTCGTGTGTTAGCAAGGCTGTTGGCAATGAATCCTCGCACACTGCCGTGTCCTTGCACATTGCTTCCAGCATGGTGATTGCAGAGTCCTCCTTTGTACTATTGGTGGTACAACCCATCCGGTGGCCGAGAATGTCGTCCAGTCTTTCATACATTTATTAATTTTGCGGTCATTTCCACTGTGGTTGTTGTGGTCCTTGAGTTTCCTTTAGTCCTGTTGGAGTTTCTTTAGTTTTTCCCTCACCTGCTTTTGTGTGTGTAATGTTAACTCTGCTAGCTTCGCGGTTATTATCGTTTCTTGTTGGACTTTCGAAGTGCCGTTGGGTCTCATCGTCCCATGTTTGCTCAGGAGAGCCTGTACTTCCTCGTCCGTCCACCTCTCGGTTTTTTAATCCTTCCATTGCCGAAATGTTTGAAGAAAAAGTCGTAGCGCCCGATAGAGTATAGTAAAGAAGAAATGGCGGCTTTACCGCGGGAAAAAAAAAATCATCTAACCAAAACGACACACCTCCTCACCCAGTCAACCAATCATAACACACTAGACAACACGCCCCCACCTTGTGTAGTTCAGGGTACACCCAAATACCCTCCTCAGGCCTAGGAACTTAGGTAGTACCGTTTCGACCCCCCCAGACCCGGAACTGGTTTTGTGTGTGAACGCAAACTTTGGACAAACTCCCCCGGAACATAGGGAAGTTCCTTCATAAGTTCCTGCGGTGTGAAAGCGCCTAATGTAAATGAATTGTTCCCTGAAAATAATTAAAAATAAAGCCGTTAATAGCTAAACCCTTGGCAACAAAAGTGAGTACACCCCTACGTGAAAATGCCAAAGACATGCTTGGCCAGTCCACTACCTTTACCCTCAGCCTCTTTAGTCATCCCATCTTGTAGGTGAGGTCAATAGACTTCAATTCGAAGGCTGTATTGTGAGGTTTTTGGTATAACAGTGTAGAGCTGAATACTGACCTGAATCATCAAATAAGCTCCAACATTCACTTTTTAATTTACTTTTAAAACAACACACACAGAATAATGTGATGTCACTGAAACTTCAGGATAAAAAAAAACAGGAACTTTTCCAACTGGCTAATTGTTTACTCAACATTTTCTTGAAAGGGTTTGATGGCAGCACAAAGAATGGGAAGGACAACACCAGGAGCACTTGATGTTCCAAATTACTCTCATTAAGGTCATTCAAAGACCTCAAACAAGGTTGATCGCTGCTTGAGAAGTCTCTAGAGCCTAGGTAACACCTCTCTATTGATCAATGGAATAAAACACGTTACCATCGTTTGCTTGTGTATAACCAAACATCACATGATGTCCTTCCTTGCTCCTTTTAGTCCCTGCTGAGAATTCCTGGTGTTTGTCCACCATTGATTAAATGGCCAGTTAACAGCTTGCCCTAACGTCTCAAATCTCTGGTGAGACAAGTGCCACGTTCAATAACCGCCGTCTGCTCTCAGAGACCAAGTGCCCTCTCTTGTTCATAAAGGCAGAGGATTTTGTTTTTGTTCTTCATTGATATTTTCCTAACAAAGTCAATATGAGCCATTTACTCATTCAACACAAAACAGGGCTGGAGTCTAAAAAGAAAAGTGCAGTTCTGCTGAAAGGTTTTGCACTTCACACACAAAAAAATAAAAAATAAAATAAAATAAATGGTATGGCTTTTCACCAAAACAATGGTAATTGCCATACTCATTAAACGTTTGAAAATACTACTTAGTGAGAATGAAATGTCAATGAAAACTCACTTCATCACTTCATTACCAAGTCTCACAATCACATAGCCATGATGCCATGAAATAATAGTAAATAGGCTTTCACCTGTTTAATACTCAAAGGGGCCTATTCACGAAAGGTTTGCGTCGCCTTTGCACCGCGCTAACCGGTAAAAATGGAGCAATCCGGGAGCGCCTAATTCACGAAACACGCGCAGATGTGGAAATCCGTCACTAAGTGCACTGTCAACCAGAATGCGCCACTGTGCGCCGGTGTGATTTGCGCGTATGTAACTTAGGTAATTTGAATACATTTTTTTTTTTTTTTTATTTGAATACATTTGACGCGAAATATGCCCACCCCAATGCAAATGAGACTCATTGATATACAGCGTCTAATTCACATAGCCACACCGCGTGTATAAAGCATGTATAAACCTGCCGCACCTCGATCTCCAGGATCATGACGGCAGTGCATGCCATTTGCGGCACAACGTGAGTGGCTGATCACGCAGTGAGGCGAGAAAGAGAGCGCGTGAGAGAGAGAGGGGGAAATATTTCCGTGTTAGTTTAGGACACATAACGTAACCCGGGCTGATTCAGGCATTTTACGACAATTCTTACGTGCCAGATGCATACTATACGCCCACGCCAACCACTGAAAATATATTTTTTTAAAACGATCGCACCAATAATTTGTACTTTATGAATGAATGATGTTGTCGTCCTCTCTGAGGACTCATTTGCTCCCAATAACGTGTAAATACGTTTTTAATGTTCTAAGTGTCCCAAAGACGTATTTATACGTTTTTTTGTTTTGTTTTGTTTTTTATTCTAGAGCATACAGAAGGCTTTGATGCAGCCTCTCAACTGCAAAGAACGGTTGCAGAAATGGTAGTTATTACACAAACAGCCAGCAGGTGGCAGCAGAGCAAAGGAGATCAACCAGGGCCATGTAGAAAAAAAGCTCAATTATTTACAATTTTGAATAGATTTGTGAAAACTGATTAAACTTAGCTCTCTTCTATTGCTAATTACTGCAAAACGGAAACAGATAGAAACATACTTTTTTTTTTCCTGATGAAAGAAAAGACTATAATCTTTCTTTTGATAGGTTCCATGCTTTTATAGCAATACACACAATATTCTGTGGGCCTTGTAAAATCTGTCAAAATCCAGTAAAACAGCCGGGGGCAAAAATGGCTGGGAGTGAATGAGTTAATGGCGCTCTAAACGCTTACTCTCGGTCCAACCTCGCTTTATGATAAAATGTCATCTTTCTCTCAAAGGTTACTATACTACAATGTTCTTGGCGCAAATCCGTTGCCATGTGTGGTAAATCAGGTGCAAATTTGCTCCGAGCTGTCAGTTTTGTGGGCGTGTTTGCACCGGTATATGATTAGAGCAATATCCTTAGTGAATAGGTGGGTAACTGGGCGCAGACTGCGGGTGCAGTTGTGGTGCAATATTTCGCGTTATTACCAAACGCAGCGCATTCTTAGCGAATATGCCCCAAAGTGCTTCATTAACACTCATTCACCATCTGATGATGCAGCATGAGGAGAAACAGGGGGTTGCTCAAGGACACCTAAACATGATCACAAGACCTGAGAATCAAACCCAAAACCTCTGGGCTGGGAGACGAGCACTTTACCACCTGAGCCATGCCGCCCCTTGAATGTGTAGATAATGAGAAGAAGAGAAGATAATATTCTGACAGGCCTTCAGTGCAGGATGTTGACTGTCTTCCAGACAGCAAAAAGCTGTAGCTAAGTTGTTCTAAATAGAATATTACATTGTTTGAATAGTTAAAACATTACAAGTGTACAGTGTACACATACTACACCATCATAACTCAGAATTGAGATGTGAAATCTGCAATAGTGTTGCATCTATTTTTGTGGGTTTTTTTTAATTTGCCATTCGGGAGTATCGTTGTCAAGAGATTTATAGAATAAAGAGAAATGGCTCAATTACTCAAACACATATACCTAAATAAGTAAAAGCAAAGGCACTTGTCATGTTGTTGACATTTCTAGATTCCCCAAAAATGGGACCTTCATGCACATCAGCTGTAAAAAGGACAAAAAGCATATTCATGCAAATTAAGCAAATTTAAGCATCCTTAAACCCTTAGATTTGCTGACTTTTGTTGGATTCAAGATGCATTCATCTCCTAGGTGGGAGTGACAAAAATTGTCCTTTTACTGGAACTACCGTATGACCTTTCTGAAAATACTGTAATTACTGTTTCTGCGGATACAAAATTACTGCATGCACTGTATATATTAACATAATTATGGTTATTTCAATAAACCTAAGTACCATTGCACATTTTATGTAATTACTTCCTATTCACAGAAATCAGAAGTGACAACACTAAAGGTTTGGTCTAGGAAAGGTTTCCTTAGAGCACTTCCACTTACAGTTTAATAAAAGTGGACCCTTCTTAATAAGGAGGTGATGAACTATAATCAACTTTTACTCTGGCAAGCAAACACACTAAAGGCCATATTGACTTGAGCGTTACAAGAAAATCAAAGCTTGGCAATAGTCATTGTTCGTTCCTGAGAAAAACCTCTAAGCACACTCAAACGTGTGATCCGGCCAATTATTTAGCTGTGAACAAGAACAAATAGCAGCAAACAGATTTACTGTCGCTGCACAATATTATTTGTTTAAATAATTATTGAGATCTTATACGAATAAGTGTTGACACGTACAATATGCGCAAACCTGAGAAGAAAATCAATCTGCACCCACAGAAATAACTATATAATGGTTCTATTGTAAATGCCATGCCATTGAGTGCTGGATTTAATGAGCAGGAGAGTAAAGGAGACAATTTTTCCAGCGCTACCTCATATGAATGTTCTTGAGGGCACTCTAATGGATAAATGGTTGCCCAAATGCAGTCTGACTTAGAAACAGGCTGCTCCCTGACTCCGCTGCTAAAAGCACAAAGTGAGATTAATCACTGTTGCCAAGGGAGATGATATTCTTTGTTTCTTTAAATACATGGCCTTTGCACAACGAATAGCAAGGGGATAGGCATAGGTCTGTCTTACTAATGGTACAAGAAGTGTAAATAGAGATGGTTGGGCTGCCACTTAAAGTATCGTTGGAGGCTATAAGCATAGGTTCAAAGTATTCAGTGACCTTTCGTAGCCAGGCAGACCTGGGAGCAAGGCAGTAAAACTGCCGCTCCTTGCCATTTTGAACAGAACTCATGGGATTTTTGAATATTTCATGGCAGCCATACAACGGCTTGATGGTGGTGCTTGCCACAGTTGTTCCTTTGCGAATGTCTGTTTGGGGGCTACAATTCAAGTTACAAGACATAATTGCAACATTCACATTTCCAGATTTGCTACATGTAACCACAGAAAGCTAGTTTCTCACTACAGTAAAAGGTAGTAAAGATTGTGTACCTTGTCCCCTGTAAAGAGCAGACCAAACAATCCCAGACACATCCATTTGACATCTTCAGTCGAAAATCATGATAAAGGCTTAATGCAGCCTTGTACTGTATGTACTGTGGGTGCAGCCCACATTCCCAATTGGTCCCAATTCCTGTAGGTACTCAAATCTAACCTAAAAACAGGAAAACTGCTTGTTATTGAGCCACATATGCTAGCATTGGACACATAGAATATGCTTTGCCCATTTTGTCTATTTTGGTAACTAAAAAAAAAAACAACAGTCTGAGGACTAGTTGATCTGTGATGCTCACATACATCTCGTATTTGAACTCACGTTCACCATCAGACTGCACTCCACCAATTTTGTCTAGGAGATTTTGTAATAAAAAAACGCTAAGCGTGCTCCATCTCTGCTTGTTTGTTTGTTTTTTAATAGAATTCACAAACACAAACAATAAAAAGTTAAAAACCTCTCAGTGATTATATTACCGTATTTTCCGCACTATAAGGCGCACCTCTTAAAAGGCACACATTCAATGTATGACATATTTTCAAACTTTTTCCTTGTATAAGGTGCACCCCACTATAAGGTGCACCGCATTATTAGGCGCACCTACAATGAATGACATGTTTTAAAACTTTTTTCATATATAAGGCGCAACAGGAGAGGCTGGGGTTACGTTATGCATCCATTAGATGGTGCTGCTCTAAAGGGAACGTCAACAAAACAGTCAGATAGGTCAGTCAAACTTTATTAATAGATTACAAACTCCCAAAATGAATAAACAGCTGTTTTATTATTTTCTCTGAGGTAAAGTATCATTATTAGCTAGCGATCCAAGATGGCGGGATCTTCTGCGCATGCGCGTCACCGATCGTGCAGGGTCACCGATAGCGTCTTGACAGCGAGACCTGTTGCGGCTCAATATTGATCCATATATAAGGCGCACTGGATTATAAGGCGTGTGGTCAGCTTTTGAAAAAATTGAAGCCTTTTAGGTGCGCCTTATAGTGCAGAAAATACGGTACTTTTCATACAGACTCACTTCTTGTGAAACTCCAACATTTCATTGGCCTAAATTGGTGTGCACACGTTTAAACCTTTCTATAACATTGAACTTAAACTCCAGCAATGTACCAGGCCATAGCGGTAAATTTTTGGTCCCCCAATAATTTAACAGGGCAGCATTCAATACCAACTGCACTGCTGCAAGCTCTCTAGAGACAGCAAATCACATAGACTTATAATAGAGGAGACAAATCAAGTGTACTAGATCCCTTCAACATCCAGCCCTACTTTCCCAAGGTTATTTTCAAAGATAGCTCACGGTTTGGTACAGTATGTGGGATGGGTTTTAAGTAAGCCCTGCCACTAGAGATGTGGCGTAACCCTACACAGTGGAAGCAAGGGATATTGAATGACCGCAAAGAGTCGAGTGAATTGCTAATTGAAGCCCCTGGGAGGCCTTGATGGGTGCTGTTTTTGTCTCAACAGAGTAGTCAGTACACCGGCAACATCATGCATCACACAAGAAAGGAGCTGTTGGCTTGAATGTCAGAATTTCAACACTTTTGGAAGGCCAGCACAATCTAATAAGATTGCAACCCTTTAAGACCCAAATAGCAGGCACAAAATGTGCTCAACTCACTCTAAAACCCTTTTCACACTGCACTCACTCAGGGTGAAAGTGTCACGTGCAGGTTTATTATACTTTTGGAATTGTTATTTTAGTTAGTTTTTATTTCATTTTGAGTTGTTTGTATTTAGTTTTAATTAGTTTTCAGGGCAGCTCGGTTAATTTTTATTAGTTTTAGTTATTTAAAAAATGCTTAGTTTTAGTTTAGTTAGTTTCAGTATTAGTTTTTGGTTTTAAAAATGCGTATTACTTTTATGCAATATTTAATACATACCATGGTAAAATGAAAAAAGTAACGCATTTCTTACCTCGCGTTGCATTTCGGCTGAACTAAATGAAAAAGTAGGTAAGCCGAGCCATAGGAGCCAAAAGTCAAGCACGCAAAATCGTCGCCTTGGAGTGACATCATCTGAAGGTGCTTTTCTATTGGCTGCTGCTAGATGACATCACTTATGTGTGACACACTTTCAAAGGTCCTTATTACGGTTGATATCAAAAATAAATATACTTAAAATCATAAGACTAAAACGAAGGACATTGTCGCTATAATTACAGATAATTGTAGTTAGTTTTGTAAATGTAAAATGCAGTTAATTTTTGTTTTTTTAAAGCATTTTCAACGATACAAGTAAAAGTAGAGTTGACTGATTTAAAATATGGTTTTCGTTGCTCAGATGGTTTTTACCATGAAAATTTTGGAAGAGCACCGTGAGTACAAAAACAAATACTAATAATGATGTGATGGAATTTTGAATTGTAAGCAAACTAACTGATGTAGAGAAATCTTTTGCCCTCATAAAATGTTCCATGTGTGTAAATTGGACACACAGGTATGTGTCCATCATGCGTAAGGATCCAACAGAAGCTTTAAAATTGTGAATCTGAATAAATGATATGTTGTGATGATTTTTATTGGCAATTCACCTCTGATTTTGTCTGTTCTACATTGGCACTGCGACACATCCTGGTTTGCACCTGCCCTTCAGACGAGCTATTTTAAGATGCCAAATCAGCCAACTCAATTTGTCTCAGGTTTGATAAATCATATTACATGGAGTAAATTCATTTATTTGCGTATAGTCCTCCCACAATGCGTAATATGAGCTCCTCTGAAATTCAATGAAGAAGATATAATTTGTTTTTGGGTGAAATAGGGAAACAAAAACTAGTTATTCAACATTGATGTGTGGGATCTGCAGTTGTATTAAGTGTGCGCTGTCCTGACTTGGCACTACATTAGCTTTTGATTGTAAAATAATGTCATCTTTCCAGTGATGCGGACTGACTGCTTTTAAAAGTGGCCAAATCCAGCTTTGCAAATAATATTTAAAGAGTCAAAAAAGCAAAATATGCGCTTGAGTGAAGGACTTCGTGTGGAATGATATTCATAAAGCAGTTTGTTCTGAAAAATAGAGGCGATAAAAACCTTCGGTTTCTGTGCATGTGTTTCATGAAGAACTAGCACGAAATACAATAACTGGCTTTGAGATTAGAACAGCTATACTAAGGACATTCCTTTACATCAGCTTGTCCTGCCCGAGGCTGAGATCAGGAAAGATCCAGATGGCAAATCATCCTCTTTTCCTTTCTCCCTACTTTAAATTCAGTCTTTTCGCCAATGTTATTTCAGGCTTCTGAGAAAATAATAGTCGCACGCACAATTGTAAAAGTACAGGAAAATGAGTCAGTTTGTGATAGTCATCCTCTCATCTCAAGTCTGACAATCTTCTTTTAAGTTACTTCTTTTACTAGTACACCATTGTATTAAATACAATACAGTCAGCTATGTCAAGGAACCGTAAAAATGTTTGTTTTGACACGGAAGATGTCTATGTACATTTGATAGCAGTTCAGTAAGGAACAAATGATTAACTCTTTGGTGTGGGTTTTCATTTTTCTTTGACTTTTGGTTGTCTTTTCCCCCTTTTTTATTGCAACACAAGCATATTAAATTGTATTATTAAATGAAGAACTTGATGAAATTACAACACACAGTCAGCTGACAATAACTCAAAGGTAGTAAGACCAGGTAAGATATAATTTATTCAGCTATTTCGATTGATCGTGGAATGGATTTTTTGCATTTAAATTATCTAAAAATACAATCAAATCAGATGCTAGCACCCAAGAATATCATGTATGACCTTCGTAGTTCAACTGAATATTTCAACAACATGGCAGCTGAGAGACTTTTATTCCTTATACTAGATACTCCAACCAAGAGTGAAACACACTTCCCTTAAGGAGAAGTAAGTTGGCTGTTCTTCCATTGATGATGTACTGTATGCATACCGCATGTTTATGAGCCCCTGCAGCAGATGTACATACCGGCCTCCTCACGTGTACAGTATTCACTAAACAGAAGTAAGGAATCCTCATCCAGGCAGCTAATTGTTTACACTGTTTACATTGCCATTGGCGTACCTGTCCTCCGCTGCGCTACACATCTGTAGTCTTCATTACAGCCAGGAGCTTGGTGCTACACCGTGTTCGCAAATCTGGCCGCTCAAGCTGTTCACTTTGCAAACTACATAGACCTGATTCACATCACACTGACTCTGCCCATGTATTCATGTTAAACCGAATGGAAATTTATCTGGGAAGCTATTTGCAAAACTGACATTTCCCTCCTCTGTGTTTTACTGAGATAATCAGTTTCATTGAATTAAAGTTTCAAATGTCAATGTTTGAATTCTAAGCAGGAAAGTTTAACTACATTAGAGTTAGAGAGAAATAGAACAAGGTGGAAGAACTGGAAGTGAACTGCAAAGGAAAGCACTGGGGGATGTTGAGGGAAGGCCATTTATCGCAGGAGGCTTAGAAGGCACTAAGGCGGCAGATGGAGACAAGTGTGAGAAAAGGAGAAAGACATCAGCAGCAGCCTCAAGGATCCATTTGAACATTTTTGATAGAATAAGACAAAGACGGGACAAAAGGACAATTAACCACAGCACACAATGGGACAAATTAAGACTAAGTGGTTTAATATAGCCTATGGTGATTTAATATGACTTTTGAATCGTTTAATAGATACAATTAATGTCACAGTTACCTTTCTGTTAATTTCAAATTTCATGAAATTGAGTGAAGGATATCCAAAGCATACACTCGCCTCAAAAAGTACTGCTACAGTGAGGTCAATTACTAAACTATTGAAATTCCCTGTTTAAAATAAACTGGTAAAATTTTAAATGGTTAATATTACAACTACTACTCCTGTGTGCAACGTTATAAAGGGCCCAATGAGAGCAGGTAAGAGAGCAGTAACATTTTCTAAGCTATGTACAGGGTGTGCACACCCAAATATTCCGAATCTAATACTTTTGGATGGGGCTATATTGTGGTAATTCATGGAGAACGGGTTAAATGATCTTTACCGTCTTCATTACGGAAATGCAGCCATCAAAGATAACACTGTCATGTCATTAGAGGAATTTGTCACGGCACATTTCCAGAAGTGTCTGTCATTTTCTTGGGGGGGGACGTTATGTTATCAGCAGAGTCAATCCTGAGCATCTTGTGACACTTTATTGCCAATTACTGTATACTTCAGCCAACTTGTGAATTGTGAGCTTCATTACAATGCGAGACTTCACATTTTTGGCTGCTGTGCTAACTGAATAATTAGATGAGCGGATCACACTTTATATTATTTTCTTTGTTAATTGGCAGCAGAAATTGCTGCCACAAAAATTCATGAAGTCACCTTGCACAAGAAATACATACATACTGTACATACCATGTACTTTAAATGCCTCGTAGTGAGTGAGACCTCCCCAAAAAAATAATGCTATGCTTGTATATAGAATTCAGAGACTGCTATTTCCAGAATATGCAGGCATAACACCCTGTACGGACATCCCATAACGCACAACTTACAAGATTTACGTTTCAATCTAATATACAATTATGGTTCCTCAAGGGAAATTTCAGTTTACTCTCTGTTGTATTTTTTGCACACTATACAGAAAAGCAGACTATACACATAAACGTATATAAGGAGATGTGAGTGACGAATTGCAAAAGATCAGAGTTTCAAGCGAGTTCGGTGCCTTGCTCAAAGGCACCCAGGGCCCAAGTCCAAGTCCTTACTGATGAACTGCTGCCACCCTCTGTATATGTTGCAATAAATCCACAACAAGGGCATGTTTTGTCTTTTTAGGTTTGATGTGATTGATAATATAACGTGGCTCAAACAGAACATTATTCTGTATTTCAACACGAGAATGCAATTTGGGATCAAATTGAGTGGGAATACTGAGGAGCTAAGGCTGAAAAGAAATACAATAAAAATTGCAATAAAATATAAGGAGAATAATAGCGCCAAGTGACTGAATATAAATGTTGAATGCAAAGCATTTTCTGAACTGTAATCTGAATTTTGTGCTGAAATATTACATGAAAAGCTGAATCGAAGCAAGTTTAAAGTGAAACAGGAGGATTCCATTTTGCTAATTCAGTTACACAATTATCAAACAATTTTGGAGATTAAAGTACATGAGATGTACATTAAATGAGGTAGAATTTGTATAGTCTGCCCTCAGCATTTACGCTATTCCAAATAATGCTGTCCCTTTGCATTTAGAACACTTGGCAATACTTATTAAAAGACAAATTTCACCTTGGTGCTTTTAACAAAGTGCCTTATCATGTGACAATGTGCCTGTAGAGTCAACAACACAATTTATTTGAAAAGTGGTGCAAGACATTGGACGTGGCATACAGTTTAATAACTGAATACTTCAATAAAAGACTGTTTCATGAAGGGGGGGACAGATCAATAAGAATGAAAGAAAAATCAAATCTAAATTTTATCTCAAGCTCTGAATGGTTTGACATATTACCCCAACATACACTGGGGAATAAAATATAACAGCAACTATTTTGTTTTCTCCTGAGCTAAACTCAAGATCTAAGAGTTTTTCTAAGTACACAAAAGGTCTATTTCTCACATATTGGTCACAAATTTGTCTAAAAATAAAAAATAAAAAAATAAAAAAATGTCACAGGTGTGCCCATAAAAAAGGAGACTGTAAAGTTTTCTGGGTTTTTTTTGTTTTTGTTTTTTTCAAACACATCACATTGGACAAAGATGTCACAAAATTTTAATCGAGTTTGCTATTGAGTGACTGCAGGATTGCCAACCAGATGATTGCCTGTGAAATGAGTGTTCAGTTCTCTGCCATCGGCCATCTCCAAAAGCATTTCGGACAATTTGGCAGATAGCAGGTGGGCGTTTAATATATGTAATAATTTTTGTTTTGTTTCTGTCAGTAGTCAGCAAAACCAGAGTCTGTCAGTGACAGACTGAGGAGGTCTGTCAGTACTGACGCCGTTATTAACTCATTTGCTCCCAATAACGTGTAAATACGTCTTTTATTAAAAATGTTTTAAGTGTCCCAAAGACGTATTTATACGTTTTTGTTGTTGTTGTTTTTAATGCTAGAGCATACAGAAGGC
Source organism: Festucalex cinctus (assembly GCF_051991245.1). Classification (NCBI taxonomy): domain Eukaryota; kingdom Metazoa; phylum Chordata; class Actinopteri; order Syngnathiformes; family Syngnathidae; genus Festucalex; species Festucalex cinctus. Next base: position 15,064,006 of record NC_135424.1, read on the forward strand.
TTTGATGCAGCCTCTCAACTGCAAAGAACGGTTTCAGAAATGATAGTTATTGCACAAACGGCCCGCAGGTGGCAGCAGAGCAAAGGAGATCAACAGAAATCTAGAAATCTAGAAAAAAGTTCAATTACTTTGAATTTTAAATAGATTTGTGAAAACTGATGAAACGTAGCTCTCTTCTAATGCTAATTGCTGCAAAACGGAAACAGATAGAAACATTTTTTTCCTGATGAAAGAAGAGACTTTAATCTTTCTTTTGATAGGTTCCGTGATTGTATAGCAATTGAACACAATTGAATGAGTCAAAATCCAATAAAACAGCCGGGAGCGAACGGGATTGCTTCTGTGAAAATGGCTGCGAGTGAATGAGTTAAAGACGGACGAAAAACTACTTCTTTAATGCTTTAACTGTCAATTTTTTTTTATTTTTTTTTAAAGTTTCCCGCCATTCATCACCAAAACAGACATCTGTCACTGACGTACTGACAGGCTTTCTGTCAGTACTGACACAATGCCCACCAATGCTAACCAATGACTACTTCATTTGGTACCTTGTAAACACTTTTTCAGATTGATCTGTAAATGCAAAGGTAAATTGTGGTAATTGTGACTGTTCAGTCATACAGTAGCTCATCTATGATCTATTACACTACTGTTTTTATGTGAAAATAAACAGGTTCAGTCAGTCAACACATGGAATGTCGCGTCACAGTCTGTGTTTCCACAAAGCACTCACTTTTCTTCTGTCCTATCTCTTTGGATGTCTTTCCAATTAAATCCGAATTATATGTAGCAAGACCCCTGGGAAATTATTTGACTCGTGGCAGCGGAGCGTCACCATAACAGATGACCTGCAAGGTGTGAGGTGACAGCAGAAAACCTTGCCAAAGACCACCTGCCTCAGCCAAATCATCTATAGTACATGACTGAGTGTGTGCGTGTGTTTGTTTGCACCATATAAAACTAGTTTGTTTCATTGTTGCTCTGAGACTTGCTGTGTTTATATTGGTTTGCTGCTTGTCTGTTTTATTTGTGCAGTTTGTGCATTGCTACCTTTCGAACATATCAACTTCACAGCCAACAGTTTACAATTTAAGAACCCCTGCAGGTGGAAAGCGTTACATTGTTCCTAAGGACATCGACTCAGCAGTGTATGTAATGAAAACATGAAACTTTCTATTAACGTTATATAATTTGGAATCATTCGCTGTTATGATCACAGCCCATTGCAATACCTACGGGGGATTGACAATGTTTTCACCAGGGAGTAAATCTTACCATAGCCTTTTCATAGCTACATGAATTATGATAACCTACATCAGATTTATTTATTTATTTATTTATTTATTTTAATAAAGATTCATTCATATAGGACAAAGCAACTTTTGAATGGCTGTCCACTGCTGTAGTGACAACTGTCCCTGAAATGGATAATAAGGTACAAAAGTGGACTTCTACTGTATAACCCATCCATCCATCCATCCATCCATTTTCTTGACCGCTTATTCCTCACAAGGGTCGCGGGGGCTGCTGGCGCCTATCTCAGCTGGCTCTGGGCAGTAGGCGGGGGACACCCTGGACTGGTTGCCAACCAATCGCAGGGCTACTGTATAACCATTTCCATTTAAAGTGTATAGGGAAAACTTTCATAACTAATAGTGTTATGGAAACTGAACGCAAATTTCATCAAGCCAGCATGTGATTGATTCCGACTTGGTTACTGTAGTTTGTTGGTTAGTGTGGTTGGTTGGTTTGATTGATTAGTTGGTTGGTGTGGTTTAGTGCTGTCACTAATCTAATTTTAACATATTTCCCCCCCCTGATTACTGTTTATTAACTAGTGATTGGTGGTTATTTCGTACTTAGTATTTGTATTGTGATTATTAACGCTTACTGTGATGGATGTCTCGGTACAGCATTCCAATATTTTGCCAATATTGCATATTATTGTTATAAAGTGCATTCAAATCCAAACCAACCCATCACCTCAATGTAAAAATTTAGACCACAAAACCCAACAGGAGTACTGCACTACTTGTATTGATCGGTAAGAGAGATTTGACCACAGAACCCGAGCTCAGCCATTACTCACCTTGATCACACCCTCTTCCTCCTGCAGCTTTCCAATCACAGCTGGCTCCGAGCACCCAATTCCCAGCAAACTCACTTGGAGGTCATACTATGAAACACCGGCTTGTGACAAATAGCCTGTGTGGAGGGTTGGCCTGCTGAGACGAGATGAGAAGACCTGTATGATGAAGAGAGGACAGTAGTGGAATTGCGAAACCAGACAAGGCGTGGTAATAAACAGCACCACTGAGCTGAAAAGTAACATTTATTTCATTCAAATGTGCTAACATTATCCATTTTTAATTTTATTTTAGAGTGTTTAAGGCACTCTTGCCTATAATTGCAAAAACATGGATTGTGTTGAATATCTTTTTTTCAGCTTTTGGCTCTCTTTGATCATGAATGCAATGTATGCACACTGGAGAATTCTCTTGTGTAGGCCTTTGTGATTAGCATCTTCGCGCATGTCTTACCTTCAATTCACCTCAAAACTTCCGGAGCACCAGCTTGTACAGAATGAGTGGGAGAGAGCTGAGGAGCCCAAAGATGTTTAAAACATGAGGTGGATTTGTTGCCTATGTTTCGCTCTCAGCCATAATTAAATTCTTAATTAGGGAGCCCTCTGGGAAAAAAAAAAGAAAAAGAAAAAAAAAAGGAATTCAATTCAGCGCTCTCACCAGTTTGTCCAATAGTGAAGGTGAAGAGAGGGGAAGAAGATATTGTAGAGGAATGTAAGCAAGCCCCGAGGCAAAAGATGAGCACACTGCTTTCATTTTAATTTGCTGTTTAATGCTGCCCTTGCAAATAAAGCTGTATCGTCTACAACCTGGTAAAACTCTCAAGAGAAAATCGGTGTATTTATTGCCTCCATCCAAAATAAACTGGGTATGGTCTCGAGATGTATTGGCATTCCCACTTTTTTTTTTGTTTTGCCAAGCTCTGAGAAAAAAAAAAAAAAACTGAGAAAGGAGCTGCACGTTAGTTGATCACATCTAGCCTGCCTTGCGCAGTCCGTGATCCAGATCATCTCCCCTTCACCTTCAAGGTTAACCATTGCGTGAAGAGTCAGTTCTGCCCGAAGGCCGCCCAATTTACTTCCACTCATCCAAGTGGGAAATGGAGAATCCATTTTTTAATACGTCCGCTCGAGGCTTTAGTCATGCCTGTCCTCCCCTCGTGCGCGTTTGTCATGGCAGCTGCAGATTGCGGCCCGTGAGGATCCAAACTGGTGCTATGAAAGTGCTGCGGCCCTTTGATGTGTCAGCAGTGCGTTGGAGGCGCACCTCAGTGCAAATTTGGGGATGTGATGCAATGACGATAGGTGAGGGTGAAGATCCGCCAGGGGCTGATTGAATGTGCGCATCGCCCTTGCCTCCAGCTTCTTCATTTCCACCTTGAAATTACAGATCTTGTGTGTGGACAGCTTAGGTGAGTGCATGTGTGCGTGTTTATTTATGCAGAAGTTCGACTGCACATGGAAGAATGCACTTAGCAAAGTTAGTTGTGAGTTAGTTTTGATTCTTTATTTGAGTGCTGACTCTGGAATTTAAACAAGAGATATACCAAAAGCAGTCTGCACGCTTTGCCGGTGTGATGTGGACGTGAGCAGTCAAGGCAAAGCAGTCATAGAACGTCACGTGCGGACAGAAAAGCAAAGAGGCGAGCAGCAGGTGCGTCATCATTGAACACATATTTTCCGGGTTATTTGCTTTTCAAAATAAGTTATGTTGTGTGGCACGTTGCACTTTTACAGAAGTATGTCAATGCTTCGGGGTTTCCAAAAAATACCCGCAATAAATGAAATCTGCAAACAAAGTACCGGTAGTTAGCTTTATGTTTTACATTTATTATAAATGTTTTAAGGCCCAAAACCCATGACCACACAGTTTATAAAATTTTCTCATCGAGACATTTACATTTTCTCACATTTCTCTCTTCTCAATGTTCAAACCTTCATAAATTTTATAAAAAAGGGGCTTTCTGCCGGATTCACTCAGGAAAATGCACTTTTTAAATACAGGATGTACACACTTTAACTTTCTCTCAGTCTACACATGTGTGTTTATGTTAATCTTTGGTGTTGATTTCGTCCTAAACCCCCACCCCAGCCTGTATTTTGTCATTTTGTGTTTATTTTGTAAACAGTGGGACGTTTCAGTGTTTACAACCCTCCAGCCAATCGCAGAGCGGGGGGGTGGCGTGCCGCAAACGGGGCCGGGCGAACGTGTCAGCTGCGTGACGTCACTCCCGCGTCCCGCGGCAATTTGAAAGCACGCACGGATTATTTTATTTTTTTTCACTCACTCACTCACTCACTCACTCACTCACTCACTCACTCACTCACTCCCGTGTGTGAATGAGTGAGTGAAGAAAAAAAAATCCTTGCGTGCTTTCAAATTGCCGCGGGAGTGACGTCACGCAGCTGACACGTTCGCCCGACCCCGTTTGCGACAGGGTTATCGGCTTTAAAAAGTTAAATGAAAGCATAAACAGGTAGCTCACTATTGTTTTGATAGTAAATAAGTTACCCACAATTTCTAAATATCTGAAATGTTAAATTTTCACTTTCCACTTTCAAACAAAAACTGAACGAGTTCCCAGTGTCAGCAATATCTCTTATAATGTCAACTGAAAATTTAAAATAATAGTCCCCTGAAGTTAACAAAGTTTTAACTTGATCCAATATCAGCTGTCAGGATTTTAAAAAGGGCTGATATTGATATTCATCAAATTGCTGAATATCTTGGTCGCCGTCATCGTGGAAAATGTTGCTTCACAAAGATAGGATGTTGGAAATGAAAGCAAGGTGTTCCGTGCTTTCTTATTTATTTTGTTGTTGTTTCAGTTTTAAAGTCTTTTTTGCCTCATTTGCAGCCTGAGACGACATATTACACAGAGCGGGCTTGGTACATGAGAATGACCTGGAGCAATACATTTCTATTTTAGGACCGATATTGTTTTAACTCCCTCTTAACTATCCTCTTTTGTCTCATCATTTGGCCTCTTCCTCTTTCTGGTCCAAAGAAGTTTGTATTTTACTCATGTTTGCGATTTTGATAGCTTACATTTTTACTATGGTATCACATGATCAAGCAAGCAGATGAACCAGATTTAAAAAATAAAACTTACTTCAGACTGATGATTAATAAAATATTTTTTTGGTTTAGTTCCTCTCTATGATTCAGTACCAAGTGTGTCACAGAGCGGGACGCAAGTATCAAGAGTCTGCCAGTCAGCTTTCACCCATGTGTGAAGAATTTCAGGACAATTTTAATATGAATATAAATTCTGGTTTGTGACATAAATGTTTTATGAGGTTGAGGTTAAGACTAGTGTTGTTCCGATACCGTTTTTTGCCCCCCGATACCGATACTGATACCTAGCTTTGCAGTATCGGCCGATACCGATATCATACCGATACTTGAGTTTTTTTTTCCTCAACATGAAAAAGCTGTCCTGTTATTGGTTCAGAGCATTCAAGAGCCAATAGGATATCTTAGATCGGCATGTAGTGAACATGTCACATATCAGTGAATGTCATGCACGAGCAAGACACAAGATGCTGCATCCAAAATCCTATATTAGTGTTGGAATTAATGGTATCGGCATGTTACTTGTGAGTAGCGCCGATACCGATACCACTGGTTTAATGCAGTATCGGCACCTCTGCCGATACCAGTATCGGTATCGGAACAACATTAGTTAAGACACTTTAGTTCTTCCACAACAAGCTCATTCAAACACAGAAACACAGTCTTCTTCACACTGTTCCCACCAACCAAAATGTCTTGGTAAGATTTCGGATTCAGCTGGAACTAAGCCCAACTCCTAACTTATTAAAACTTTAGTACATGTAGTGTATTTGTTCTCACAACTTTACTCCATACCAGTTATTTATAGTGATGTGATTGTGAGACGGGAGGTCAGTTCCTAGGTGATCCAGCATACACGGAGGCAAGCTGACAAATTTACTCATGTTCTGACCTTCGCGGGGCACTGCGGCGCTCCGCTGAAGTGGAAGTAAAGCGACGGGCATCCTGGGAGAGCAGAGGCCTCACGGCCAGTGGACTAGAGCCGAGCGTACGGGGGATGATTGTGCAGTCAGATCAGCACTGCGGAGGCGAGGGTTTAGAGGCTTTAACGTGTACGCAGCACATGTAATCCTCAAGCCTCGGGGTAGGACTACGTGCCAGTCGGATCCTCAGTAGTGCTGACATTCTGACGAGGAACGAGAAAAAGATCTGTTAACGGACGTCGTCATTTAATTCGTCATACGCTAGGACACACAAATCTTCAAAACAAAGCTCAAAAGACTCGCCGCTCCGGTGTTTATCTTTAGCTCCATCATAAAATATCCCCGGGGTTGGGGCACACTTTGTGTACATACATTAAAAGGGTTGGTTTTGTTTCATCAAGCTAAATCAGCAGGTTTAATGGCTTTGTTTAGAGATCATATGGTAATCACAGTGGGCAACCACACATGACAACCCCGTCAGCAAATCAACGTATTCGGCCTTCTATTGGGAAGCAGGTATTGGATTACTGAAGCCTTGTTTCCTCTACCAGATCTGAAAGCTCTGATTTCCCGAAGTTTTTTTGCTCTCACTTATCGCTGCCTTTGCTTTCTCCGGTCGACACCCTTCTCCTCCCTCAGATCCCACCTCCCACAGGGAGGTTGAGGAAACTGACGCTTCAGCACTTCTGCAGCCTACAGAAAAACACCATTTGCAGAGTACTGCTGTCTTTTTGTCAAAAGGGCAGAATCTGCAGAATCATACTGGAAAAAAAATATGCTCTTATTATTGGCTAGATAATCATAAGGAATTTAAGACAAGTTACCAGCTGTGTTGTAGTCAAGATCAAACCAACCAAGACCAAGACAATATCGAGACTAGAGGGTATCCAAACCGAGACAAGAGCAATAATTTTGGAGGTCAAGACTGACACAAGTCAAGTAATCTTTAGGTTACCTGTCTTCATAATTCCTCTCAATATGCCATAAAAGTTGGAAATCGTGCCAATGTTTCCTGCGGTGCACCACAGAATGTATACGAGTGTTTCCGCTTACATGACAAATGAACTTGTGGTTTTGGAGACAAATTTTAATTACTGACAAATTTGTTGATATTTTTTCAAAATTTACAGGGGCGCTGTCAGACGTCTTCATCCGCTCTCTGTGTGCAGGGGGTTTGGCATCAGACAAGGCAGAGTAAAAATGCCTTTGATCCGGGATAAGACCAAGATCCTTAAAAAGTGGTCTCAAGCAGACAAGGTACATGAAAATTTATGAAATATACACTTCAGTTCATAAATCAAGTACTGTACAGTTGGGAGATCCTCCAAAAATGTCTACTTTTGACTCAAGAATGCACTTGATATGGGCCATTTACCCCTTGAGCAGATTTCATCGTAATATAGCACAACATGAAATTGGGATGCTCAGATGCCTAATGTAACAGAGTGCTGCTTGAAATCCAATGAATTGCACTTTAATGAATCATTATACGCTGATGATAATTTCCTTTTACATCTGCGCCTTTAACCATACAAATCCCCATTAAATACCTTTGAATAGCTTCCCCTCGATGACGTTATGTCCACTTCATAACATATTGAGAGCATGTGAGCAACAGATAATCTAAGTAATCGTGCATGCAGTGGGATTTTCTGCATGAGCAACAAGCATCTTTTCATAACAGGGAGCGCATACACTTCATTTCATTATTATTCTAAATACAGTGCTGTAAGGTCCCCAAGGTCCACAACGTTGTAATTTGTCTTCCGCTCAGACTGTTTACATTGTTTGGATGTGAATTGGCAGATATGAAAAATAATTTCTTTCCATTTGGGATCTATTTTCAGCTGTTCCAACCTAGTCAGCAGAACCACTAGAGCATAACAACAAACAACGTTCGTTCTTTGTTAAAGAATCATTGAACAAGAATGCTTTGTTATTGTTATATAATTCATTGATGGTTCCATACCTGGCCTATTGCATTGAAGTGTGGGGGTGTGCTGGTAAAACCTACACCGAACCCATCATTCTTTCACAGAAATGTGCTATTCGTGACGTTTTCGGATGTGGATACAGAGATCACACTACACCAATATTTATTTAATGAATTGATGGAGTTTAACCGCCTTAAAATAATGCATGAATCCCATCATGAAATCTTACCATTTAACATACAAATCAAATTTAAAAAAAAGGGAAAGTGAGTACAAATCAGGAGGAACTGATATTTTTCCCAACCCAAAATACAGAACAAAACAAAAAGAATTATGTATTTCAACTCAAGGTGTCAGTTCGTGGAACGATATGGATTATAAAACAATCACCTCAGTCCATTTGTATTTAAAAAAAAAAAAAAAATTTATAAAAGCACAGTTACTGGAAAAATACATATAGCACAAAAAGGTTATGCTGTTTATTTTGTTTGTTATATTGAAAGCGTCTTGACTGCTTGCTGTCATTTATTTTGTGTTCATTTTTTGTGTGCGTGTGTGTCGATCAGGGGCAGATATAGACCCCTTCATAGTTTGTAAACAATGTGACGCAATTTAAAGGGCGGGGCTTAGCTGCAGGCAAAAACACCTCAGTGGCGTAACACAGCATATTTTCACAGAAAGTTCACGTCGGAATGGACGCAGAAAACGGCCATTTGAGTTAATATGTGAGTAAACTGACTCCCCATGACCGTGAATGTTACTTTAAAAAGTTAACTCTGACTGATGGGTCGATATTTACTGACCTCCACGCACTCACGCACTAGATAGATGATTTAACGGGACTACCCACCGTGCAATGGCCGGACATTTAAATCTACCTTATAGAAAAACTGAGTGTTTATATTAAAGATAAACTGAAGGCCTATAAATCATTACATTTCTACACTAACTACGTCTTGAATGGACATGTTAAAAATTTAGAATATAACAACTTGGGCGAGGACTTTTGTGTCGTGCGGTCGCAAGTGCTGCCAAGTCAATGACAGGGACAGAAGACGAGGATATACGAGGCATGCACCTTCCGACAAAAATTTTACAAGAAGTTATTGGAACCATTGTGGGGGCTTTCGCCTCGACAAAACGACGAGTGTGACGATATATCGATATTGCGATAAATCATGATACTTTGTCTCCCGATAGATTATCGATACGTCTACGCAAGTATCGCGATATTTGTAGTTAATATATAGCCACTATAACGGGCGCCATTGTTCATGACTTATTGAACAATTACTTGGCGGGCCAATAGGGGGAGTGCCTCATAAGGCGGCGGGGAAATGGACGGAAGTCTTCAGGCGAAGAAGACTTATGAGCGTAGTTTATTATTATTATTATTATTATTATTATTATTATTAATAATAATAATAATAATAATAATAAATTTATTTATATTTATTAGTATTGTTTTATTTATATATATATATTATATTATGTATTTATATTAGATTTATATTGATATTATTTTATTATATTATTATTATTATTATTATTATTATTATTATTATTTTATGATTAGTTTTATCGTAGATTATCATGGATTTATTACCTGAGCAATATATTGATAATCGCGGTATCGTCATATCGTGAGATAATCGTTATCGTAAGCCTTGTATCGCATATCAATCGTATCGTGAGGTAGCCAGAGGTTCCCACCCCTAATACAGCTAACGTTTGCTTAGCTAGCGGTTAGCATTCGGGCATGTAGCATGTAAATACGGACTTTTTGTAAGTACGTGCATGTAAAAAAATCCCACAAATAATGACTAACTTAAGTAATTTCAATCACAACTAAGTCTAGCCCATATCATTGTCCAGGCTGAATCTGATTCAGATATGAAGTGTGCGCTGCAAACACGAGCATTGTTGATGATAGCCTCAGTCCAGTCCTTTCGCCTAATCGCGTTTAACCACAGCCGTCTGCGATTACTCTGACTGGCAGAGGCTGGGATGCGATGGAATTTCAAGTTTTTTGTTGGTGCTTTTATGGTTCTGGCAACCAAAAACACAATAAGACGACATTTTCTACAGACAACAGCGTTGTTTACTTCTAGCTGCACTTCCGTTGCCTTGTTTTTGCCTCCAGTAAACACTGTGACGTCATTGTGACGTAGACCATGAAGGGGTCTGTAAGTTTTACTTCTTTCTGCCCCCTTTCATTTTAAAGAATAAAATACAATATTGAATTGAATTGAGTCTACAACTATAAATACTTTTTCATTATTAATTTCAACTACATGTTAACCATTTTGCCCTGAAAATTATTCACGCAACGTACATATCATTCCTGCTCTGATGTGCATTAACAAGTAAAAACTCACATTAAATTAGACTAATCCATTAAAAGAAAAGTGTAATCTTATGCTCCAGTGAATATTTTCTCATGCAGTGTGATTTGTGCACACTCATTCAGCTGTTAAAATTACACTCTAATCATACTTGTATTAAGTGTATTCCTCCCTGGCATTTTCGCAGTAAAAAGAGTGAAATGCAAACCATGGTTAAGGGCGGTAACCATCCTCAGTAAGTGAAACTAAATGTAACAAATAGCAGCGGCTTCAGAATTCATCCAGCTCATGTGACTAAACCTGCCAGCCCCAAGACAAGCTTATTCTTCCCTTCACCTGTCTGCCTCGTTTCTGTGAGTGCTTGCAGACTGTGCTGCCAGCCCGACATGCTGAAGGCAGGCCGTGATATCTCTTTCTATTCGAAACTTGACTGTTACATGGGAAGCGGCTCCACACTGACACGCAGGGCCAATTGAAGGGTGCTGTGGCACTTTTAAATACAATTTCCTTCGGGTTGGAAGGGTTAATTATCTAGGTCACTGTTTTTTGATGAGATCTAACAATGTGTTCCAAATGAGGAAAGAAGTTCTATCTCGATACATAAATAGACAAAAGTGTTTTCTGCGTTTGTGTGTGCATGCATGCAGGCATACCCACGCTGAATACTCAATTGAAAAACATTACATTGAGATGCCTCCAGAGCAACTAATCTACTGGATGGATGTCACGAAACTGGGTCATCTCAAGACTTAAATGCAGTCTTTTTTGGGGGCTTTAAATTCCAAGTAATTCTTTTAATCTTTAGCATCTTGCACTGGCATCCATGTTTGTGTTGGAGGATGATGCTGAATTATAGTGAGGCTGTCCTACATTAGCCTCCACAGTTTGATGTGCCTCATGGTCTCTCACGCATTGACAAGATTTATTCACACTTGTTAATAGTTTTAACAAAAACGGTCATTCAGCAAAGACCGATGACTATTCACGATTTGGCATTTCTTGAAAGGACAGTGGGACTTTTTAAGGGACCAAAAGTAATGGGAATTAGAATTGGTTCGGTTCTGTCCTCCTCACTAGATGTGACTACTCTATCCACCTAGACAGTTAACAGATGAGATGCTTCTTGTAGTTTTTATCTCTTTAATTAATTTATTTATTTAATTCCTGTAAAACTGAAACAAAGAAAAATACAATGCAGCTCATTAGTACAGTGCTAAAAATATCTGACTAACATTGTTTTCTAACTAAATAAGCATACACCAATCACAAATGTAAAGAAATAATAATCAAACCAATAAGTACACTTTTATAATAGGGACGTTCGATACCACTTTTTTTCAGAACGATACCGATACTCAGACCCTCAGTACTCACCGATACCGATACCAACTGCAGATACCAGTAGTAAATTTTGACAAATAAAAAAAAAGAAATCACTAAAAGATATTTTCAAACAAATATATTTCCTTTAATTTTGGCAAAAAAACAAAAACAAAACAGCACAGTCACTCTTCAATAGTCTTAACGCTCAAAATAAAACGCAAAAATGCTCTTTTAGTTTAAGATTCACAATTTTGAAGTATTTCCAAACCGGTGACGTTTTGGTGAAAAACTGCTGCAAGCTAGCGCCAGTTACAGGCAAGGAGGACTCACTTAACGTCTTCTACCTCTGCCATCGCCACCGCTTGCACTCGTCTGCGTCACGAGTACTCGAGTACTTGAAAAAAGGCTGGTATCGGCCCGATACCAGGTACTCGCCCATCCCTATTTTATATTGCTAAGATAGGCGTTCTGAATTAAAGCAGACGACACAACCAAGGTACGCTAACATAGTTAGCAATCTCAAGCCCGCTAGCATCAAAAAGCTAACGAATGCTAACATCTTCACTGACTCGTTAATACCAACATTTCGAATTTACAAAAACAATCAATCCGACTTACTGTTTTTTTTTTTTTATAGCTTACAGAAAGTTCTACAAATGAACACAATTAATTACTTACAGCCTTTTAATTAATTAATTAATTACGTGGGCCAACACTCCACCGTGTGTACGTGTTGCTCTTCAAGAGTGTCATTGAAACTGACGTCAGTCAACTCAAGTGAATCAGACGTAATACGCATTTCGCCACGCGAGGGTGCTAAAAGTCAACATCAATCACTGAAAATAAAACGTAATAAAACTATAACTTCACAGGTTCCCTTGTATTAATTGATAATGTTTGAATTCTCAAGTGTTTTGGCTGATGTTATCTGCTCAATTCAGCAAAATTCTGAGAACTCATTGGATGGCACTTCACAGTGCAGATGGACAATAACCTGAAGCATACTATGAGAGCAAGTTATGTCAGTAGAATGGCCAAGTTAGTTATTTTAATTGAATCTAATTCCACTTGCTAAAGATAAACCAGAAGTGAAAACACCCCAAGAGCAAAGAGGACCTGGTACAAGTTGCAGTACAGGAAATGCAAAAAATGAGGACCAATACAGGGAGACGGGATGGAAGCCTGGTGGTTTACTAGTTAGCGCCCCAAATTTCTTAAATGGGAAAAAAGGAAACATGAGGAAGTGCATATTGCAGTTTTACAGTAAAAATAAACAAGTCCTCAATCTTTCATCATTATTTTTAGTTTCATTATACTGCATCTTAAATATTTACTGTATCTACATTTCCCAGACACTCTAGTCCCTGGAGGGTTGCATTATCAGGCTGCTGCGCTAATGTATTCTCACTGACACCGATCAGTTTAAATGATGCCTTTTCATCTTATTGGATGAATGGAATGATGCATGTTAACATGCTTTAATTGAGACGTTCAGCCCCTCCCAAGTGTCTCTCAATGACATTTCTGGGGGCTCAGATGAAAAAGACTACTTGCATATCAAACACTGTTAAATAATTCTCATGGGGACTATGTTTCATATTAGAGTTATTCTCCTTTGTTGTCAGGCTGCTTGTTTGTTTTTTCACACAATCTGGTGATTCAAAAATGAATGTGTCAAGTTTACAATACAAGGGCTGATTATGGTGGCCGCTAAAAGTCCGACAGTATAGTGCCAGAAAGGGCAAATGACACACTGGAACACTTAAAAAAATAAAATAAAAAGGCAATCTTTTTAAATAAGAATGCCACATGAAAACATCCCATCCCCAACACGCGCCTTCATAAATAATTGAAGATTTAATCTGTGATATTTCCAAAGGTCAAACACACAACAAAGAAAGAGAAATACCACGACTTTCCCTCTTATAAGCACACTTGGTAATCATTCCATATCTGAGTTCATACGTTTTCACCTCCATGCTCTATAAGTAGCTGCAGATAAAAAGAGGTGAAGAGGTCACCAAACAACATGAATGATTCATCCTTTTGTGTGGATGTGGACTGGAGGGAAGCGAGCTATTGTACTTGATGACACCCCGGAGAGGACAGTCCCCACTTAGCCCCGTCACAGGTTGAGAGCAAGGAGCCACACTCACTTTTATGCATAAATGTCTACTTCATGCATTAAATGCATGCGGTCCTGATGGATTTCCTCTGCTGATGTATTATCAATGAGATCAGCTCTCTGCATCACTGCCCCGGCACAGGCGGAAAGGGCTCCATTTTCCTCCTCAGTGCCTCTCGCAGCCGAAAACCAATGGAAATTTAAAGGCACACCTCAAGTTGCTTTCTTTAAGTGGTGGTAGTGAAATAGCTGAGAGTTGTATACATCAAACATGCTTTTATAGCAACTCCTGATTATTCGGATGCATTATATTAAATGAACTTGAAATCAAAAAATTTGCGTTGGACTTTCTGAATCTCATCATCTTATTACCTTTATTTATTTTTATCATATATATATATATATATATATATATATATATATATATATATATATATATATATATATATATATATATATATATATATTAGAACTGTCAAACGATTACATTTTTAATCCGATTAATTACATCTTAGAATTGTGATTAATCACAATTAATCACTTAATTAACTCATTGACTCCCAGCCATTTTCACAGAAGCAATCCCGTTCGCTCCCGGCTGCTTTACTGGATTTTGACTGATTTTGCAAGGTCCACAGAATAATGTGTTCTATTGCTGTAAAAGAATGGAACATATCAAAAGAAAGATTAAAGTCTTTTCTTTCACCAGTAAAAAAAAAAAAAAAAGAAGAAGTATGTTTCTATCTGTTTCCGTTTTGCAGCAATTCGCATTAGAAGAGAGCTAAGTTTCATCAGTTTTCACAAATCTATTTAAAATTGTAAGTAATTGAGCTTTTTTTCTACATGGCCCTGGTTGATCTTCTTTGCTCTGCTGCCACCTGCTGGCCGTTTGTGTAATAACTACCATTTCTGCAACCGTTCTTTGCAGTTGAGAGGCTGCATCAAAGCCTTATGTATGCTCTAGCATTAAAAAAATAAAATAATAAATAACGTATAAATACGTCTTTGGGACACTTAAAACATAAAAAAACAAAACATTTACACTTTAATGGGAGCAAATGAGTTAAAAAGGCTTTTCAACCAACATTTTTTGCCGGCAAATTTAAAGAGCACCTGTTGTGTTTTTTTTGTTTTTCGATATTTAATGTTACAAGGACGTCTTCAAAAAAAATATTATCCACTGCACACGCTCATCCTCCAAACCAATAGTTTGACATAAACAAATATTCTGAATGTCATATGTAAGCATTTATGAAATGCTTTACTTTAATGCATTGCATGCAATGTTATGTTTATTTCTCAAACACAACCTGTACAACTTTTAACGTAACCATCCGCTGTCAGCTAAAGGATCATCTGCGGTCAGCATCAATTAGTGTGGTTAATCTGCGTTAATACATGATAATTGCGATAATTTTTTGTGATCAATATTGCATTTTTATTTAAATGTATAGTAATAGTTATTTAAAAAGGAGCGTATTCTTCAAATAAAAATAACACTTTCTGTGGTATTTGCTGAAAACTTTTGACTGATTTTATATTCATTCCTCATCCCATCGTCCCATTTAATGTTGCTGAATCATCTGAATTCGTGCATGTTCCTCGTTTCAAATGTTAACTTTCTGATGTATGAACTTTGCATGGTGCCACTCAGTAAAATTCAGCGCATTGCTGGTGCCGCAGTTTCCCGACTCTTCATGTCTACTGAAGGCAGCTCGGAGCTCTATATCTGTGTCACCCTCGCACTTCATCGGTGACACACTTATTGCCTTTGTGCTGCCTCCTCATCAAGCCGGAGCTGCGGAATGCTGGCAGACAGATATGAGAGCCTGATTGTTTTTACCTTACAAACAGAAGACTGAAAGACTTTGATGTGATGTTGTTTGTGACTTCACTTTAAAGCCGCCACTGAGAAGCTGACGTTTCCTTGCGCGGTTACAATGAGTTCATGTCAGGTAACTGCACTTTGTATAATTGCCATGCTGCCAAACTAGCACATGTTCCTAATATTATATGCAAAATCTCAAATTACAAATCAGAATAGAGATGCAGGTACTTGCATGTTGGGGTAACGGGACAATAAACTCCATAAAATATAAATGTTTTGCCAGGCTGAATGTGTGTGCAAAGTTTAATGAGTATATTCACCCAAGTTTAGAACCACAAACAACATAATTTTTCTTTGCTATGGCAACAGTGTGTGATGAAAGAAAAAGCTTTCAACAACTTTGCATCTTAAACACCTTTAAATGAAACGCATAAAATTCGAAGACAATCCGGTAAATTCGCTAGAA
This sequence comes from Festucalex cinctus, assembly GCF_051991245.1. Classification (NCBI taxonomy): domain Eukaryota; kingdom Metazoa; phylum Chordata; class Actinopteri; order Syngnathiformes; family Syngnathidae; genus Festucalex; species Festucalex cinctus. Next base: position 15,080,109 of record NC_135424.1, read on the forward strand.
ACTTGTTAAAACTCATTCACTCCCAACCATTTTCACAGAAGCAACCCCCTTTGCTCCCGGCTATTTTACTGGATTTTGACTGATTTTGCATGCCCACAGAAAATTGTGTTCTATTGCTATAAAAACATGAAACCTACCGAATTAAAAATTAGAGCTTCTCCTTTCATCCGGAAACAAAAGTATATTTGTATCTGTTTCCGTTTTGCAGCAATTAGCATTAGAATATAGCTAAGTTCCATCATTATTCACATTCCTTGTGAAAGCACTGGCAAAAAGAGCTTGTGCAACATGGCGCTGGCTGATCTCTTATACTCTGCTGCCACCTGCTGGCCATTTTTTGTAAGAACTACCATAGTCTTAAGCCACTTCTTCAGGTCAGAAGCTGCATCAAAGCCTTCTGTATGCCATCCATCCATCCATTTATTTGACCACTTATTCCTCACAAGGGTCGCGGGGGGTGCTGGAGCCCATCTCAGCTGGCTTTGGGCAGTAGGCGGGGTACACCCTGAACTGGTTGCCAGCCAATCGTAGGGCACACAGAGACGAACAACCATCCACACTCACAAGCACACCTAGGGACAATTCGGAGCGTCCAATTAACCTGCCATGCATGTCTTTGGAATGTGGGAGGAGACCGGAGTACCCGGGGAAGACCCACGTGGGCACGGGGAGAACATGCAAACTCCACCCAGGAAGGCCAGAGCCTGGACTTGAACCCGAGTCCTCAGAACTGAGAGGCGGACGTGCTAACCAGTCATCCACTGTGCCGCCCCCTTCTGTATGCTATCGCACAAAAAACAAAACAAAACAAACAAACAAACAAACAAACAAAAACATATAAATATGAAATAGGCAGTGAAACACATTTTTGTGTTTGGATGAGTTAAATTATGATGTCTATAAAAAGGGCAAAAATGGCGGCAAATTCCAAAATGAAGACAAAATGGCGGTCTACCCGTTAAGGTTTACCATATATGGCTCCAAAATATTTTGTTTTGTTTTGTTTTGGGAAGTGACACAGCAAGTCAGATAAAGATTTACTCATCACTGGTGTTCTCGTGTTTTGTGTTCTGTTTGTAGCGCCTCTGTTTTTAGCTTCCACTATGTTTGTTTTTTTTCAAGCGGCAAAATCAGCTGGACACACCAAAGACTGCCAGCTTTAACATTAAACATTCATCAACAAAAACAAAAGCAGCATTTCATGCCAAACCAACCACAAAGTTGCCATTATGCTAACTGATCGACATTTATATAACTGTGCTTAAGTCAAATAATGTAAGTACAGGAAAAAATACATAAAGTAACAGTTACCTGAAAAAGATCATGTTGCACCACATTAGTCCTTTGGGTTTATGTGTGGATTTGAGTTATTTAGTCTTAAGTGCACTGTGGCGTAGTTGTATAGACAGACGGTTTAAATGGTTATTTTTACTTTACACTGTGCATTAACCTAATCATTTCATCCTTTCCTGTTAAGGCTCTTTAAGTCACATAGACATAATGGCCATTTGAGAGTAATCGCTAGGGATATGATTCAATGGACTGACTGGGAGTGGCTGCATGAAGCGCCAGCAAAACAAATCACATTAACCTCAATTAACAATGGGGAGGCCTCTGGAGTCCAGCCTGAAGTCTCAGCAATAAACCTGTCCATCTTGCACGCTAACACCCCGCAGGTATAGCTGCTATCTTTCCATCTATATACTGTACGAGACCACACACACAATCAGGAAATCTTGTTCAGTGGGATGAGAGCTTATAAGGTCTGGCTGTGTACTTTCAGACCACAAATTGTTTGAGCAATACTAACTTATTCTGATACTTGCAATCATCAAATGTCAAGGAATAACAAGACCCCAGTCGCCGGTTAGCTTGCGATTTTAATTAAACCACTTGGCAAAGTAATAACATAGGCTACACATGCTGCCATAATCTCAGCTCATCCTCCAAACACGGAGATCTTTCAACACGATAACCTCTCACTCTAGTGTTTATTAGCAAAATACTTGAAGATGGTTTAGAATGTCTCCGAAAGAGAGTCAAATTAACTCCTGCAGCACCGCTGATGAGCTCTCACGGAACACTTTCGTGCCACTGCGCCCTAGTTGGGAATCACTGATTGAACAATCTCAACAAACATTTGTCAGGCTATTGAGTATGCTCCGAGTGTTTGTTCAGTGGCTGCAGCTTTTAATTGCTTGCTTTGAAGCAATAGCGAGTTAGCCAAATCTAAACAGGTTGTTTTTGTGCCTGGGGATTCTAAGTATTTTTTGCTTGTTTGTTTGTGAGTGTCTTTATGGTCACATGCTTGTTGATATTGAATGTCAATCTCCACTTGTGAATTGTTTCAACTGCCAACGACATACACATTAGCTTAAAAATAGGTAGAAAATCATTAGCCTATACTACGAATTAAATAGACTATAGACATTGACAGACTAGTTATTCATTTTAAAAAATAATGCTCAGTGTTAATGACACAAGTGTTCATTTAATAATATTTCAGTCATCTACACTACTACATTTGGATGTGTCCAGTGCGAGCGCATAAATAGGGTGTACGAGAAGCCCAGCGGTCACTCAGGTCATCGCACATCCACAACTCAGCTGGTTACAGTGCCGTTCCTGCTGCCCCAGGATGAAAACATGCTAATTATCTTGATTGGAAATTGTAATTATTCATAGAAGTGAGAATGTGAATGACAGGAAGTCAACGTGTCATTTCTGATTGCCTGCCAATCTATTTAGCACACTCACTGCCAGCCCAGTAAAAAAAAAAAATGCATCATTTGACGTCGTTTTCCGTCAATGGCAGTTAATGTCATTCACTGCCAGCCCAGCAAAAAAATGCATCATTTGACGTCATTTTCCGTCAATGCCAGTGAATGAGTTACAGAGGGTTTACATCAACTAGCATCAAGCGTCAACTATAGGTCACAATGCACCTTGGTACTGTATTAGAAAGACAAATAAATAAATAAATGGATATATCTAAAAATAAAAATAGAGGCTGAGTGAAAATATTTAGTTATCAGGTTATCTGTCTGATCCTTTTATCAGCGACAATACAAAAGTATCAACAACTTTTCCAGACTTTTGTAAGACAGATGAAAAAAAATAAACTGATAAAGCTTCAAAACAGGGTAGACACTGATCTGATCTAATCTGATTATCACTTTTTTTTACTCTCACCAGGAGAATATTATTCCACCCTGCTCTGTATATACCGTAGATGCAAATTAGATGTATAAAAAAAAATCATCCACAGAGTTTAAGAATTTAAAAATTGAACAAATTAAGTCATATCAAACTTATGAATGCTGAAAGAGAAAAAGACGCCTTCCAGTCCACAATACAGTACTTTCACAACATAGAATTTTAGGATTAAATGTAAACTCAAATTGCAAGATAGCCTACTGACAAATCTTCAGTGACGTATCATGTAGTATGCCAGTCACAGCGTGAAATCAACACACAGAAAAATATTTTGTGTTAAAATGTCAACTTGAATATGGCTACTTAAGTGTCTCATCATTCTCGTGGCTACATGCTTCATCTTGCATTTGTCTGGGAGCACATTAAGTAAAGATGATCACGAGTGACAGGGACTTTTGCATCTCGCCCCAATTAGCGTCCATCCCCCTCAACATTTGCAACTGGAGGAGCATTCACACATGCCCGTCAGTAACTCGCCTTTTCTTAACCCTGTGATGAAAATGCACCTCCCACCACACCCACATTCAGATTCAGATTACCTTATTGATCCATAAAAGGGCAATTGCTCCTCCAGAAACATGACCAACAGAGGGAGCCAGAACACGAAACAATGGGTTGCCATTCTTGGGAGAGTTTCTCCTTTAAGGGGGGCACATAATGAACCTAGGGGGAAAAAAATGGAAACTTGCATCATTAATTTACCATCACAGCAAAGATGACTGCATTTCAAGCATGTACTATTGATATGTGAGAATTATTGCAAATAGACTAATCAATTTTATGACTGTGTGCATTTGTTTAATATTCAAAATGATGTTTTAGGCTTTTTTCTCACAGCGCAAAAATATTGGTGATCAGCACCATGTGCAGCCTTGGTTGATGTCCATGAGCAGCTCCACTGCAGGACTACAATCCCTTAAGTCAGCACAAAATGGTACATTAAACATTGAAATGCTTTTAGCGCGCCAGCTTGAAAAATAACACCCAATAGCGTGATTTTTTTTTTTTTTCTCACTGTAGCTGTGTACACACCCACGAAAAGTCCTGATGTGATCGATCAATTAGGGCTGAACGTGCTGATCTTTTAATGGGGTATCTGGGAATTGAATCCGTAAACATACTTGGTAACCCTACTGCAGTTTAATATCAAAAGAACAGCGCAGACGTTTGAGAAATACGGCGTTAAATTTGTTATATTGATCCTCACTCAGTTCCTCGGGTGAACATGAAACATTAACTTCCATTTTTCCTTGCGTGCGTTTCCTGTATCGACTCTTCTCCAGAACACTTCCAAAGATAGAGAGTGAAGTGTGCTGTAGGCATAGAAGCAGAAATCTTAGAAGAATTTTATTTCAGGCCTCATGTTCAATGAAAAATACATCAGACTATCTGTGCTTTGAAGGGAAAACACTGAGCTTTGGTGATCGGTCATTACTGCAGCCTCACAGAGCTCTTTTTTCTGCAGATAAAGTGCTTTCCAGATTTCATAATAATTACTCAGAAGTGGCTAAACTCACAGTTTTAGCTACCAACTACATTTGCTGTCAGTCTGTGGAAAATAAAATGCACGGTTGCTAGGCTGTCACCATCCCACAAACGGAGATAAAACCTGCAGCACATTGACAAGGACTCAAAGCCTTTGCGTGCCAAAATAAAACTTATTAGAATTCTGTTCCTGCAGAAGTAGGAAGAATAACAAATATTGAATGTGACTTGCGAGTACAGTAACTGTGATATTACCATTTGAGAGCGAGCTATGCATAGTAAATGAGCAGAGCCTTAGTGTGGCATAATGTGGATTGATACTCGCACAATAACCGTGTTCGACAAAAACGACTAAAAAAAAAAAAGAAAAAAAGAAGAAGAAAAACAGCCCCTCCGGCTATCTGTCTATGTCGCTCTTTTTATTTCAATTTCACTTGCTGTACTAATGCAAATTTGATGGCATGGCAAACGAGCTCAAAGCACTATCAGTTACGCTTTTTTGTGGACTGACATGTTGCTTTTGGTGGTGAATGGCTGAGTATAATGACGTTGGCTATACACACGTTGTCAGTGATTGATATTTTATGCAAATTGTGCCAAGTGTCTCGTCGTTTGGTGTGACAAACAAAATTGCAGCGTGGCACATTATTCTACAAAGTATGATTATCCTATTTTCATTTAAAATGTGTTTTAATACTCAGTATTTCTAACTGAACCAAGTGAGAAATTACGATAACGTGTGGAACTGCCAATCTGGAGTAAACATTCTTGACTTGACTGGTGTTTAAAACACATTTACAAATACTTTATATCATCATAAGTTCAAACTTATTTGCAAGTACGTTCAAATGTACTTGTAGGCTAAACGCTAAAGAACTTAGCATATTTTTCCCATCATACCAAGGGATATTAACGCATGCACACCGGCCTAGCCCTGGGCATAGGCGAACTAGGCGATCACCTAGGGCGCCATCTAGTGGAAGGGTTGCCAAATTGCAGAAATTATTCCCCCAGCAAAAAAACCCAAAAACATTTACAATGAAAAGGTCCAAGCCCACAGGTGCTGCATTAAGAAAGCGGTGAAAGGAGGAAGAGGAAAAACGGGCCCAGGGGAGAGGCATGTATGTCAGTCAATCATCATTGTCTATAAAAATAAATGTGAAAATAGCGTCCATTATATCCATGCTATGCAGTGTGCACCAAAGCGAGGCAAAGCTTGCTGGCTTTATAATAAAGCAGTAAGCCCTGTACAGATACCTGAAAATAGATTTGCATTAATCACTGTTTCACATAACCACATTAGAAGAATTGTGTGTCGTTTTAATGTAAACAAATATAGAGTAAAATCATACTTTTGATTTTTTTTTTTTATTATTATTTGTAGTTGTCTGTGAAATTTGGCAATTATTGTGTGGTGTGCTATTAAATATATATCTATTTTATTTATTTATTTATGTTGGGGCGGGGGGGGGTCGCCTAGGGCACCAAATCACTTAGGGCCAGCCCTGCATGCACATGGGGGAAACTGCAGACTGGAAATCATGCATTGCGGACAAAAAAATAAATCATAAAAATGACAAATATATTATTTACGTACTTAATTTTCAAACATAATGTAGCCAAATAATAATAATAAAAAAAAAAGCTTCTTTTTTTTTTTTTTTAACTTGCACATGTACGAGTCAATACCCTGTGGCATTATGGGGGGAAAAAATGCTCCGTAGACTAAACAAGTACATTCAGAAGTATTTGCAAGTGTGTTTAAACATATTTGTAGGTATACAAGTACGTTCGAAACATTTATATTTGACAATGAAATTGCGAACCAGCCTGTGTCCATATGTGCTCTATGATTGACCGGTGTAGTCCACCCAGTATGAAAAATGGATGGGTGGAATATATAATATATAAATATGCCTGATGCTTGACACATAGCAAGGTGCAACGTAGTTGTAACCAAAACAACTTTCTTCCCATACAGCATCCCTTTTCCTGACAGCAAAGACCTATAAACACACTTCTTTGCGGAAAAATGGCAGCATGTGCCACTGAGATTCCCATCAACCTTGTATCCACGAGACAATAATTTTTTCCCCACCCGATCCCGAACACGGCATCCCGCCATCCATCCTCCTTGACATACTCGCCCGGCGTGACAGTGACTCGAGATTGGCCCGGTGAGGGGAGGAGAGGCCATCCATTAAAATCAGCCTGCACTGGTCCATACATCAACCACCCCGCAGGACTTCACCTCCAGGAGGCAGCGTCCCACATGTGAATGTCCAGCCACTGTCTGTATGGCTGACTTACGACATGCTGGAGTGGAGATTTAATGTGCAGTCTCACTGGAGCTGCTCGGGACTCTGGATACGAGTAGATAGGAAACGGTAATTACAGCCAGGGGGAGTCTCACTGGGAGTCTGGAGCCTTGCAGAGAGTTGGTGTCGTAAGGCCAATAGATTTGTCAGGAGGAGAACAAGTGGTTGACAGCGGGGAAAAAAAGGCACTTCCGAGCAAATTTAACTTCACAGGCAAGGTAAGTTTTTGGTCTCCTTGGTGACATAATTCTGCCAAGAAGTGTTTTCAAAATATGACTTATGTATAAGATTCTCACTAATGGAACTTGAAGAATGCAGAATTACCCTAATTGACAACATTAATAAACTCCTTGATTTATATAATTCATATTTTCTATACAAATGACAGAAGGATTCAGGTCGGACAAGAAGAGCATAATGGGAAAAGCAGAAATAGAACGAGGCTCACCCAACAACATGCCCCCTCCAGCCTCTGTGAGTCATTTTCAAATGAACTGCAGAACTTAATTAATGTCAACACAAACAATAAAGCACCAACTCCATCTCTAAATCTTCTTGCTTTAATTTTTTTATTCTCCACCAGCTCCATGTTTTTTGCCAGCAACAACTCAATGTGTCGCAAAATCTTTCTTTTCCCACTTCTTCCTTCTAACGTGAACGGGGGTTAATCTTGCAGAAGTGAATGCTCAAAATTGAGACGACTGCAGCGAGCGGCAAGGCTGTCTGCAGTCACACGGGGCATCATAGCCCAGACAAATATGTATTCACAAATTGGTACGTGACAATGGAGCCAGCTCCGCCCATACTCGTGACGCCATTTTTGTGTGATCAGGTCACAGCAGGTCAAGTTTGAGATCCGATAGAAAAATGCGGTCTTGCACGTTGCTTACAAAAACGATACAATGCCAAAAATTTTGAACATACAGTATGTATTGTTCTTGTCATAGCATATTTTCCACGTCTTCGTTATGCTCTGTTTGCGTGTCCGTTTTCACGAGACCTAGGGGAGATGTCAGGGATGACAGTAAATTCTATTGTTTTGAATGTGAAACAATGGGTCATTTTTGCCCACGTTTAAAGTATCACAACTTCTGTTATTCTTTACATATTGATGATATTAAAAAATACTAATAATATTTTGTGTTCCTTTAGTCAACCCCTTTTCAATGACATTGCTTTTGCTGATTTAAAAAGAAAGTTCGTTCTTTTTGTCACTTACCTAAATAATGGCCTTGCTAGCTTATCCAAATAGCCAAACATTTATAAACAAACTCCACAGACTCCAGGTCTGCAGTAAAGTTGCCTATTAATGTGAAATTGCAACAATAAATATAAAATACAATCTATATATACACTACATACAAACTAATTATCGCAGACCAACAAACACCAACAAAATTAGTCTGTGGTAACAATTAGCGATCACAACTAGCATTAGCGATTAGCATTTTAAGTCAACAAAATGTCACCTACAATCTGGCCCACATATAGATGTTGCATGTTCATTACATATAGTTGTTTTATAGATTACAGACAATGCTTGAATAAGAAAGAACCACAAGAATAACGTTCCCCTCTTGGTGGCGCACCAACAGAATTTACAAACACAAAACTGAACATACTTCAACAAATGAAGCACCCATAAAGCTTGAAAATAATGTGATGGTTCCAGTCTGTTCCTTCTCCCTGTATACACACAAAAAGTAAGATATTTATACCCTGTTTAGCTGAGTAAAACACTCCAAGGCAAAAAGAAAAAAAGTCAGTTAATGCATCAGCGTTTTATAATTTAATCAATTCTCATGGTGGTCTTAACAGACTATGCATTTGGCCAAAATCATTTTAAAGTCTCCCTCCTCGCAGCTCACAACAGAAGCAGGCGCAGTCATAACACAACAAATTAAATCCCATTGCTGCCACTTTACCATCCAAATACAAGCAACCTTGTCTTATTCCGTGTTTAGGATTATGCGATCAGCATGTCTGCAAAGGGGATTTAATGTAAATGTGAGATGTGCACGGATACAAAATTGAATATTCCTCTTTTTGATGTTTTTTTCCCCCCCCTTAATGCTGTATGATGTGAGTATTAAAATGAGGTCAGCCGGGCCTGACGAAGAAATTACATGATTTAATGGCACCCCAGGGGAAGTTTAAATATAGCTCTGCATTACGACTGGTCTCCAACAGCACAGCTTGACACCTATAAACATTGAGATCCAGCACAAGTCAGGCTGTGAATGTTGTGTGCAAATACCACAAGCTTAGGCTTGGGCACGCAATTTTTTATTCTCAAATGCATGGAAAATTTGCCAAGTGGGAGGTGCTGTTTCAGATAGTGCCACTAGGTGGCCAAATTCCCCACGCAGCATACTCACCAACAGAACCTGAACACTAATTATTACAAAAACGATCAAGTGTATTATATATTATTTATCTGGGAAAATGTATTACTATTAATGGTTACAAGAACATTAAACAAGGATTAGCCAACAGCCAATTTTACATGACATTAACATTAAAGTGGTATTTGACTGAGACGCCCCACTGAGCACTGTGTGCATTTGCCCGCTAATAGTTTCACCATTCATTTGTATTCAAGGTGGAGAATGCCTTTCATGGCCACTTTTAATTAATTGCCCCATCTCATCTTAAAAAAAAAGGGCATGTGCATTTAATAATCTTATGGTAAATACAGAAAAGGGGAACTGGGGCTTTGGAAATGAAACAATCAATCCCGTAAGGAAATTAAAACATCAATCAATAACAACCAGGATAGATTTCAAATAGGGAAACTACTGTACTTTAAATATCAAGTCAGATGTTTTGCAACTTATTGGTCTTTTTGGTCCATAGCAAGTCTTGAGCACTGACCGAACGATATATTGAAATGTTGCCTTTACAACAGTGGTGTCCAAACTACGGCCCGGGGGCCATTTGCGGCCCGCCGTCCATTTTTCAGTGGCCCGCGACATATGCTAAAAATGGCATTTGAGTCAGTTCAAATAAAATAAACAAAACAAAAATGTTTGGAGATGATCAAAGTAAGAAGGGAGGGTATTGAAAAACATTTTAGTTAACTAAAACTAATGGAAAAACTAAAACTAAAATTCAAAAAACAATATTGTTACCGAAATAAAATAAAAACAAAAATGCTTTTAAAAAATGAAAACTAACTGAAACTACATTTTATGTTTACAAAACTAACTAAAACTAACTATAATTATAGAAAACATGTCCTTCATTTTAGTCTTTGGTAATCAATTTAATGTATGAGCCTTTGGGGATGATTTTATATGTGATTTTTAGTAGATTTATTTTGATATGAACCGAAATAATGAAAATATGTCACACAGAAGTGACGTCATCTAGCAGCAGCCAATAGAAAAGCAACTTCGAATGACGTTGCTCCCATGGTGTTTTTTAAATATTGCGCCCAAGTAATACACATTTTAAAAAAAATAAAAATAAAAAATAACTAAAAAACTAATACTAATACTGAAACTACCAAACTAAACTAAAACTAAGCATTTTTTTTTAAAGAACTAAACTAATAAAAATTAACAGAACCACCCTGAAAACTAATAAAAACTCAAATGAAAAATTCCAAAACTATAATAACCCTACTGCCATATTACAAATAAATTGGATTATATACTGTAGCATTTTTCTAAATATGCAAAAGCACAAATAAATTATTTATACAATTTTTAGGACTAAACACAATTTCTCTTTATAACATTATGTGGCCCTTGCGTCCTTCTGATTTTCTGTATGTGGCCCTCAAATGAAAAAGTTTGGACACCCCTGTTTTACAAAGATGACATGGTCAGAGATATACTTATTGATGATAAGTTCCATATTGTGCTTGTGCTTCACTTTGGCGTAGAATTACATCGTGACAATAATAATGTGGGGGGGGAGTAGATTTCATTTGATTCTGATGTAATTTGTTGCGCCTGTGATATTGCATGATCCACTTTGTTCATAAAGAAAATTTGATCTGACTTTACTGCTTTATAGCCGTCAAGATCCTTTCTTCTAACCATTTCCTAGCTATCCTTTCACTCTGCATTACAAAGTTGGCACCACTGCCTCACATCACCTCCATGCCAGTGGCTTATGCAGCAAAATGAAGACTAAATTCCTTGAAATCCTATAGAAGAACAGGCAACACATCTCTATTCAAGACAGCAAGTTAAGGTAGGAGGATGTGAAGAATCCGATACCTTAAATGCAGCGTACTAAGGCTGGGGTGGCCTCCTCGGTTCACTTATTCTCTCTCGAACAGCTGGATTCCGCCCAGCGGGAATGTTTCACAGTACTGTATCTTCTTTTCTGGTTTTTCTCTTTAATCGAAAATTCCCCTGATCTTCCAGCGGTCCTATACTGTCTTCATTCATGTGTCAGGCTGCGCCCCACCTCCCACGAGCAACCCTCCCTAACAAGGGAGCTACAGCCCTGATCCGTGAATGACAGCAGATTTTGTGCGTCATGCCACGGAGCAGCCGTTAACGTTGGCCAGTGCGGCCTCAGAAGCAATTTGAGCGAACTAAAGAGAACATTTCCAAGGAGACAAGAGAACGTGGGAAATGATGGCAATTTGTACCTACAGTATTAAATAATTCCCATTTCAAAGATATTAGTCAGATGCTAAAGTGTCCCTTAAGCTGCATGTTACAGCTTCAGTATGAAGGAGAATATAATAGACGATACTCCAGCTTGTATAATGTGAGTAAGGTGTTCCGACAATATGCTTACTTTCTCAACTCAGATGGAACACAGAACTGAGTTAACAAGAAAACTTTTCGTTCGACCTGACAATGAAAAGTGCCTGTATGAGTGACATTTCAATAATTCATCAACTAATGAGGCATTCCATTGACTACAAATAGATTACTATTTATGTGCCTGCCAATCCAATATCACCGAGCTTGAGTAAATGAGCGATGGTGAACCCTTAAGTCAAATATAAAAAAAAAACACACAAAAAAACACGTTTTCTAATATGTTCTATGTGCCCCACATAGTTTCAACACTGAATTAAGCAGAAAATTCCACCTGGGGAGTCGCCATTTTGTCCTTTACTGCCACCTGCAGGCGACCAAAATTGAAATGGCTAACCTAGTTTCTGGATTTGGTCACGTGACTGTGATGTCAATTTCAGTCAACAGCAGGTGGCAGTACTGAGCAAAATAGCAGTCGAGTTTTCTTGAACACCTTTTCATGTCGAGGCACACTTAAGTGCAAAATTATTTGAGTATGTTTTTACAAAGTAAACTATACACTGTGCCATTTTTCTTATTAGACAATTAATTAAAATCCTTTACATTTTTAGATCGTTGGACTGTACTTTATATTGATTTCTGTTTTAATCCATGATTTTAGTCATTATTACTAAATTTGCTTCTATTCAAATTACATTGGCGAAACCAGAAATACAGCAGCGTACAGCCGGTTGTTCGGTCAAAGGGAAGCCTGATTTGCCGAGGCGACTTGAAAGCATCACTGCGCATGAGCTGAGCGCCAGTTTGTCGAGGATCAAGGCGGGTCCAGGCCGTCAAATCGTACTAAAATTGATTTTAACTACGTCATATAATTGTCAAATACTCCATAAATAAAGATAAACACACTAGGTAAGTCTTTAAAAAAAAAAAAAAAAAACCTTGTCAAGATTTGCTATGTTTTGCTATAAAATATATAAGGTGAGATAAAAGCATTAGGTGAGTCACAAAGGCACCATAGGAAAACAAATTGCCTGGAAATGTGTCATAAAAAAGATCAATACAACAACAACAACAACAACAACAAAATCTATCATGCATCTGCAGTGTGTTCTAAAAATCTTGCTCCAAATTAAATGTTCTAAAAATTTTGCTCCAAATTAAATCCAAAGATGAAGAATATTTTATTTTAATGTTGAAAAAAAATTATCTCAAATTTAGTCAACACATCAAAACGGAATCTAACTAATAAAATACCAACGCTAGAGATTGAAAACCTGTTTCAAACATCAGGTCATAAAATGCCAGTTTATCTGTTCATCAGCCCCTAAACTCACCAAAGGTCAATTGCTGTATCAATGCGTGATTGACAACGTCAGATGGGAATTTATTTAACACGAACGTGCTGATTTTTTTTTTCTCCTTCAAGTCCGCAACGAAGTGTGCATAAAGTGATAAGTTGCTTGTTCTGTCGTGGAAGCCCCGACACAAGAACAAAATAATGGAAAGCTCACAGTGACGCGGCGCGAGGAGGAAGTCAATTCACCTTGTTGATACCTGCACAAAGTTGACAGCCGACACAGTCTCACCATGGTGCAGGGGGGAGTATGGCGCGACCGGCCCCTCATGGAAACCTTAACACACCCGGACCAAAATGGACTGAAATGCAAGGAGATAAACGTCTGTCACAACACCACACAGGTATGGATGCAAAAACAGCTTTTAAAGTGCGCTAAATAAATGCATGTTATGTTAACGTGACAATATATTCAATATTGGAACAGCTTTTAGGAAAGATTGCTTTTATGCTTATCGCCGGACAGGACTCGCTTTGTGACGTCAACAGACTTTGTGCTCACCTACCCACGGATATTTGATCATGTTGGAGTTATATTTTATATTCTTAGTGGGACTACTGTCACTGTCGAGCATTATCGTCGTGACTTCATAACTCTTAAAAACAAACGTGCGATTGGGTTTGTTATTAGTTCTCTTGGGGGGAAAAAAATACAATGGAAACGGTCCATAAATAGTTGAAATGTTCTAAAGTATAGGAAGAGACCCCGCCCTTGTTAGTTTACCTGCAAACCAAAGCAGGTTTTCTTTACCTTCAGGCTGTGGAAATGAGGAAGCAGCTGTGCAACGTTAGGTTGCACTGATTGTGTTAGCCTACATTTATTGGCCTGCTTATGCTAGTTTTTTTTTTTTTTTTTTTTGCCTTGTAGATTGGCTAGTTACAAAAGCAGTGATACATCTATTTTTAGTAGACTTATAACTTTTATTATTATGTAAAAAGCCATGTGTGATCAGGGTAATTGCATTGGTAAAGATTTTATCAGACAGCACATTAATTTATTATAAAAACACAATATTTATTCCTAACAAGATGATGGTTGGCTGCCCCACATAACATTTTCAGCTAAAATGAAAGTTATGCGGCTGAAAAATAAGCCATCTAAACAAAACATGTTAGTCAGTCACAAAAGTAGAAATAAATATTTGTTGAAAAAAAAAAAAATCAGGTCATACCACATTATGTCCAAATATGACCACTACATTTGCTAAAAGGATAAACGTTTTTTTTTTTTTTTTTTTTTTTTTTAACGATAGCTGCTCCCATGTGTTCTTGACTGTTTTGCAAAGGATTCAAACTCTCTTTTTAAAAATGTATTTCAAAATAAAAGTCAAAATTGTTATTTCTTTTTGGTTGCACCACATGATGATTCATAAAATGCCCATTGTCAGACAAACTGACCCGCCAATGACCCACACACAGTTACATTTATGATTCTGAATTCATAAATTAATCAGCACGCTTCCATGATTATCCACTTGTCTGATAACAAAAATAGAATGTAATGCATAATGTCTTGGCAGCACACTGGTCTAGTAGTTGGCATGTCTGCCTCCCAAATCCTAGGCTTGAAGGATTGAATCTTGCTTGTGACCTTTTGACAGTTTGTAAACTAATTTGTGTGTTCACCCTGTGCTTGTACTTGGGCTTCCTAATACATTCTAAAAATATCCATGTTGGGTTGGTTGAAGACTGCAAATTGTCCATACTAGATATGAATACAATATTGTGGTTATTATTAAATAAAATAAAAAAAAAAAAAAAAAAAGTTACCATTTTTAACTACATCGTAAAATATTTGGCTTTAGGATTGAGAACCAAGTGTAAGGGGGTGTTAGTACAACCAAACCCCCCAAAAAAAAGAAAAAAAAAAGCAACAGAAGGATTTGAAATGCCAGATGTAATATTGTTGTCCATAGTAAAATGTTTGCTGAGTCAACATTTATTTGAAAACAAAAAGACACTAAGGCCAGTCAAGAAAGGCTCAAACTAACTCAACATTACCAGCTAACCAGCTACATTCTGCAGTGTTGTCCAAGCGTATCACGTTTGAAATAAACTCACATTTCCTTGATGAATATTGGGATTTACATTGACAAACAAAACAAAAGCAGTTCTCCTGTTATTTACATGCTAATAGTGAACTGTCAACATTTCTGGTCACTGACCGATTCTGTCATCAATACTTCATCCATTCATTTTCCAAAACACTTATTTTAAAAAATGAGGAAACCGTTGCGTATGTGAAATGCCGGTACGTGCCAAAAATTGCAGAAAGTGGGTCAGTTAACTCATTTACTTTTTTTTTTAAATGCTCTGTGTCCCAAAGACGTATTTATACGTTTTTTATGTTTTTTTTTTTTGTTTGTTTTTTATGCTAGAGCATACAGAAGGCTTTGATGCAGCCTCTCAACTGCAAAGAACGGTTGCAGAAATGGTAGTTATTACACAAACGGCCAGCAGGTGGCAGCAGAACAAAAGAGATCAACCAGGGCCATGTAGAAAAAAAGCTCAATTACTTACAATTTTAAATAGATTTGCGAAAACTGACTCTTCTAATGCTAATTGCTGCAAAACGGAAACAGATAGAAACGTACTTTTTTTTTTCCTGATGAAAGAAGAGACTTGAATCTTTCTTTTGATAGGTTCCATGCTTTTATAGCAATAGAGCACAATATTCTGTGGGCCTTGCAAAATCGGTCAAAATCCAGTAAAACAGCGAACGGGACTGCTTCTGTGAAAATGGCTGGGATCGAATGAGTTAAAAGGTGTGACGCTCGTTAAAAAAATCGCTTTGGCCATACCACTTCAATTATATGACATTGACATTTTTTTGCAGTGTAGAAAATGTAGATGTACAAAATGGATTATGATAATAGTATTGATGTTTTGTTGTCATTTCATTTAACACTGCTTAGTTTGTGTTTGCAATCAAGCCATGCAAATGTTGTCTCTTGTTTAAATTCTAATGTGGGCTTCTTGTTGTATAGAAAGGGTCGGAGCTGATTGCTTCCTCCAGGCAGCACAGACTGAAGTCCTCTGAATATGTGCCCATGCTGGTGGCTATCCCTTTATACCTGCACTCATGTATTGTCATCCTGTTTGGCTACCTGAGAGACTTCCTCACAACAGTTGGCTTAGGGAAGCAGACTTGCACCCAGCTAAAAAAAGAACAGAGGGTATAGTCTATATTTACTCAAATGGTTTTGCCCTCTCTTTTCTAGATCACAATATAAGACGATTCATGTTGGTGTCTTGTTGTATAGAAACGTGTCGAGGGTCCAGGCGTCACCTTTGGACAACACAATCATGAAGTCTATGAAAAGGCGCCCATGTACGTGGCTGTCATGACATACCTGGGCTTTGGCATCGTCACCCTTTTCGGCTACTTCAGAGACTTCCTCAGAGCTGTGGGCTTAGAGAAGCGCAATCTCGCGCAGGAACGAGAGGAACAGAAGGTACGTTGCTGTCATTACAGTCATCAGCATATTGCCGGCATTCACACATTATGCGAAAGCACAGTTGGCTCTGTCCGTGTCTTGAGTCTCAACACATTGTGTTTTGTCCTAATTATCTTAAATGTTTGCTGTTTAGCTCTTTCTCCTTCTTCATGCAATACCTCTTCACACGAATGTTGCCAGGGGTGAGACAGCACACCACTGGGAGAATCTGCTGAAGACCTAATTAAATCTCAGAGGAGTCAAGATAGCACTATGTTTCTGTGCTTCACATGTTAGACTTGACATGAAACTCTACTGTCCATTGTAATGCCATAGAGTTGAGATGAGCTTTAAACACAACTTGGAATTGGGAGTTTATGCAATGAAACAGATCGCAAAATAAGGCGGCTTCGCATCACAGTTTGCGGGTCAAAATTTGGACTTATCACAGATCTTGAAGTTTATCCGAACGGCAGAGACTCTTCCCAAAAAGCTTCGCTAGGTTGGACACACGAATGCTAAGGTTGCCTCAATGCACTTAAATTATCAACGCACGGGATGTAGGCAACACACACTCATGGCAGGCTCTGTGCTACATACACCTGACCACAAACGGCTAAAGTAGCTAGCAACAAGCTTTGCTTGCTTACTAGTGTGGTTAAATGGATGTTGCAAACTCCTGAGTCAGTAATCAATTACCTCCATGGCGACGAATAAGCTACACATCTGACAAGTATCATTCTCACGAAGGGATGATGAGGAAAGATTGAGAAGCCATGCTAATTGCTAAGCTAGCATCAAAACCTTCTGTATGCTTTTGCATTCAAAAAAAATAAATAAATGTTTTTGGGAGGCAGAGACAACGTATTTTAAAACATTTTTTTTACATGTCTTTTGGGTTTGAGTTAATTATGCAATATATTTTGCTATCCTTTTTAAAATGCACAAATACATTATCCATAATTCATTTTAATTATTTATTTATGTTGTTTTCCCCTTCCCTCAAGACTAAGAGTGAAAAGAGTGACGAGTATTTCTCCCCATGAGACTTTAGTAAAACATCCTTTACTAAATATTGTTGGGTCTCAGCTGGATGACAGTTTCTTGACATGCCATCATGTCATTCAATGGAATGTGTGCAATATTCTTGGGGATCTCAATGGGAGACAGTCACAAGGTGTGGCAAGGTATGACCCGCGTCTTGATGTCATGGTCCTGTTGAGGTTGAGTCAAAACAGTGTGTGGTATGCCAAAACTGAAAGGAAATCTTTTATAGATATATATATTATATTTTGAACACCAAATTTAAGTGCTTGGGTATTTCTGTCTGGAACCGCGTTTAAGCAGAGAGCATTTAACACATTCACTGCCAGCCCAGCAAAAATGCATCATTTGACGTCTTTTTCCGTCAATGGCAGTGAATGAGTTGACTTTGAACAACAAATTAGCTGGCAAATTAACCGGTAATGGAAATGAATGAGTGACCTGTAGACCTCCTCCAGTGTGACGTCACGTTTAAGTGTGCCCCTTGCGGTGGAGGGCAGGGCATCAATGCGAGTGAATTAGAAAACAATCAGCGTGAACTAGAAAACGGGTCAAACAGTTGATTAATAAGCGAACCAATGCTATGGTGAACTTGTGCGCGGATGGCGCATGCTTTAATGGCTCAAAGAGAGATGAGATCGTTCTTTCGGCTGCCGGCAGTGATTCCAAACCAGGCGGAAGGCAGTGAGGAGTGAAATACGAGCATGGTGGCTAGCACGAAACTACGACGCACCGGTAGTTTTTCTCTTTTTCATATACAGTGGGTCATAACCTGATTGTATTTTTATTTTATTTTTTTTGTAGCTAGCGGCTCCAAACGGCTGCTTTCAATGAGTCACAGTAATCTAGTGTACTACTCGGGAAGTTTTTTGTGACAATTGACATATTTCCAACCTTTTAACGAAAACGCTCGCCGAAAATCAATTCTCTGTATTCATTTGTTATGGGATGTTTGCCCTCCGGGAGGCGCAGCAGAAGCTAAGCAGTGATGTCAGCTGGAAGGATCTATAGAAAAATGAATGGGTCAATTAGTATAAAATACTTATATCAGGAAAATTATTTGTTTTGATTTTGACTTGTGGACAACAAATGTTTTCAAATGACATTACATTTTTATTTATTTATTCAATTTTTATTAAAAATCAATTTAGCGTCATATTCTTATTCTAAACCCTTGATTTGGGTCTCTGGGATTAACGCAGGAGTTGGCAAAAACTCAAAGTATGCTTGTCTCTTCTTCCAGGATTTTGTACCACTTTACCAAGACTTTGAGAACTTCTACACTCGAAACTTGTACATGAGAGTACGAGACAACTGGAACCGTCCGCTGTGCAGCCTGCCAGGGCCCGTCTTTGACCTGATGGAGAGAGTTTCTGATGACTACAATTGGACATTTAGGTACTGACAGCTTTGACAAACTAGCCCAATCGCTCAGCCTGATTTTCTGCACAGGCTGTCGGACGGTTTTCTCACAGACTCCAGCAAGGACATTAGAGCAATAAAAAGAAGAGGATGTGATTTATCAGCTATAAAGGCACTTTACAGTATGTGCTGTACAATAGATGCACATCTTTAGCAAAAGATATTTTGGACTAGAATGCTTCCAACTTTGTGGAAATAAGACAGCACAGATATTTTTGTATGTTAATTTCATTTCATTTCAATCTGTAAAAGAAAAAAAAGACATAATGTAAAACATATTCTTCATGTAAAGTAAAAAGGAGCAGAAAGAGCACAATTCAATGTTCTAATCAGAGGTCATATTTTTTTTTATTTATGTGGCAATTTTGTGCGTACAGTTACAGTTGAGTCCAATTGAATTATAGGTGTAATGGCTAGGGATGTTCGGTACCACAGATCATTTTAAAGAAAGATCTCGATATCCCAATACAGTATTTTCCCTAAAATTACATGAAATTAATGGCAATTTTCTATACTTCAAATTTATCATCTCTAGTTCTTGACTGAAAAATGGTCGACCAGGATCACGAGTACCGGTATATTGAAAAAAGGCCTGCTATTGTCCCTATAATGATACTCATATCTGGTATCAGTACTCACCCACCTCTGCACTCTAAAACTGCTGGGTTCAAAACTCAGCAAATTTTGGTGAATAATTGCACTGACCCACTTTTTTGTGTCAATTTAACTCAGCTATCTGGGTAATTTTATACATAAAACAACCCAGAAAGTTGGGACAAATTGACCCAAGTAGCGGGTCGGACTGATTTTTGACCAAAATTGGGTTATTTTTGACCCCAGATTTTTGCTCTAACAGCAACAATGGAAGGGACAGGATATGACATGAGTCACAGAATTGAGGTAATTGTGGATGACAGGTTTTAATGATACAATTAAAACTCTGATTCTGAAATGGAGCAGGGATCTTACAAATCAAAATGTGAATGTGTAACGAGAGATGGTAGATATTGTTGGAAGATGTATTCCATTTATAAATAAAATAGAATAGAGAGGTAGAGTGTACGCTTAATCCAAATTAATTTAGTATGCATTCACTAGTGAATCACTTTGACATTTATTAACTTTTGTGTTTTGAAGTTGAACTCAAATCTAAAAGTTGTACTTATAAATTGAGTTGTAAAATGATTTGATTCATGCTCTGGCTTAAGAGATAATGTTCCTTCTTTAATAAACATTTATTATTGTACATCATGAATAAATCACCACACAATGAGTTCATATTTAAACTTCTTTGTAATTGGACATTTATTTGCTTTTAATACAGTGTAATGGAAGGCCTCTTTGTGCAGGAGAAACAGCTAAACTACTAATGGATCTCCTAATGTTTAATTGCTTGCAGATTAACTGGCAGGACGATACACAACGTCATCAACATGGGCTCCTACAACTACCTCGGCTTTGCAGAGAACAATGCCGATTACCTTGAAACGGTGGCAGACAAAGCGCGCCAGTATGGGGTCGGCGTTTGTAGCACACGGCAGGAAACAGGTAAGCATGCGCGCTCAGTGCTGCTTTGGGAAAGAAACAGAAATGAGCATGAGTGATCCTCTTGAGCTTCTTTGAGCAAGGCCATTAACCCAGATGGCGGCGTCTCACACCGCTTCAGAAGTCATCAGCGTGCATCTGCTTTACAACACTGACGGAGCACGAATATGCCGAGTCGCAAACTAGAAATGAAACTCCATTTCCCTCATCACATATGCCATCATTTATTATCTTTCTGGTGATTTATACCGTCTGCAAGTTTAATTATCTTTCAGTAGCCGCCATGTTAGATGAATTATTCACCCTTTGTTAAATTATGTACCGCTCGGGCACAAGCTGAGATCATTAGAAGCTCGTCCAGTGCGATGGGGAAATTACATCTTATAATGTTATGAAACGCCACGGACATGAGGCGGGATGCATAAAAAGAGCACATGTGGGAAGTGTTAGCGTGACTTGGATCAAAGGGGGGCTTCAGATGAATTCTGAATTGCATGGGACCTTCTGAAAATCTTGTCAAGTTTCTGATGGCGTGACTTGGAGTGCTGGGATCTCGTGTTGTCGTATTCGTGATGAAATCCGATGCCTGCTGCTGAAATGTAAACATGGTGCAGGAACTCACCAAACAGGTTGCATTTCGGGAAAGGCTGAGAAAACTTTATTCTCACTCACTTTCCGAGGTGAGGTAACATCGCTGCATGTTGTATGATAAGCAGGATGTTAGCCCTAATAGCATAATAGCGCAAGTCATTTTTAACCGCTTTAGACCCGCTTTTTTTCTACTGGCCATTTTTTTTTTTTTTTTTTACTGATTTTTACCTTCTTTTTTTTTTTTTTTTCCCCCCCACACATAAGAACAACATGGAATTTTTGGGGAGGTTGTCATGTTTTTATTTGTTATAGTGGACGCCAGTATAGTATGGCTGTAATGTGTTGTAAACTTACCAACATTTTTAACATGAACATCATGCAAATCAACTTGCAATTGTGATTGGTTTGCTAGGATCCAATCATGAAACAGAAGTGTTGACATCATCCAAATTATGCGTATTTATTGGTTTCGACACACAAATATGTCATCTCCGCTGCAATCATCTATGAAGGGGTTAACTTACTGTGACAGATTAATATAAATTGATTCATGGTAATACACAATGGATGAATCATAAAATTAACTCTTTTTGTGTGTTAAACTTGTTGTGTTTCTCTCATTTTGTTTTTAATAATCAAAAGCCATTAGGCTAACGATAACAAAGAGGAATTAAAATACATGGCGGTTATTATCTCATTCAGTTCCAGACATTTTCACTGAAGCGTCCTCCTTCACACCCAACTGTTTGACTTGAATTTGCAAAGCCCACAGAATATTGTGTTCTCTTGCAAAAAAAAACAAAAAACATAACAAAAGAAAAACACTGACAAAACGAGCTTGTTGTCAGATGGACCTGGCTGATCTCTTATACTCTGCTGCCACCCTCTGGCCGTTTTTTAAAATAACTACTATTGCATTAAGCCACCTCTTTATGTCAGAAGCTGCATCAAAACCTTCTGTATGCTTTTGCATAAACAACAAAAAAATGTTTTTGGGAGGCAGGGACAAAGTATTTTAAAACATTTTTTTACATGTCTTTTGGGTTTGAGTTAATTATGCAATATATTTTGCTATCCTTTTTAAAATGCACAAATACATTATCCATAATTCATTTTAATTATTTATTTGTGTTGTTTTTCCCTTCCCTCACGAATAAAAGTGAAAAGAATGACGAGTATTTCTCCCCATGAAGACTTTAGTAAAACTTCCTTTACTAAATATTGTTGTGTCTCAGCTGGATGACAGTTTCTTGACATGCCATCATGTCATTCAATGGAATGTGTGCAATATTCGTGGGGATCTCAATGGGAGACAGTCACAAGGTATGGCCCGCGTCTTGATGTCATGGTCCTGTTGAGGTTGAGTCAAAACAGTGTGTGGTATGCCACTACTGAAAGCTAATCTTTTAGATATGGGAAGTAAAAACAAACAACTTTGATATGTGGTTTGCAGGAGACACTCTAGAGATTGTGTGTGAGATTGTGTTCAGAATGAACCAATCACATTCAAACTCAGGTTAAACGAAACATACCTGCACACACCTGCTTCTGATTAACCACATATAAAGTTTAGCTGTTTAAGTAGACAATTACATTTTTGTGCAGAAAATACCTTAACATCAGAACTGGAACTGTAGTCCTGGAATTTTTCTGACCCACCTTGTGTATTTTGCAACTGTTAGCGAGCCTAATGTTTTCAAAAGACAATCATGTCAAACATTTAAAGAGTTGATGAGTAATCTTGATCCATGCGTTCAGATGAATAGCTAACGAGAAAAGACGTCAGTAAAGCCAAAGAGCACATTTTATCAATGTGTCAAAAACAGGCTACTATATAAAGGTGCTTCTTTTATGACACAGTAGAGTCAAGGTTGTAGATGCAAATCATTAACTCTTTATTGGGACTTTTTTTTTCCTCGTCCGGTTATAAAAACATTAAAGCAACTTCATTTGCGTGCTTTGAATAAAAGAAGGGAAGTAAACAACCAACAGAAAGACTATGCAAATATTTTTCTGGCTGTGTTTAGTGCTCTGAATGTGATTTATTGTAATGGCAAAAACAAACAAACAAACACTTTATGCTACATACACACATCTAATGAGATCTCATTGAAGGGGTTTGCCCTCTCTAAGATATTAAGGCTCAGTTTTGATGGTGAAGAGCATTATCAAGATTGTGAATTTGATGAAAAATGGTGCACTCACGCTTTCAGCCATGTTGATGAAACTCATAAATCAATGTGACTTGGCACAATGCTTTATGGATTTGAACGTAATGAAAAGCAGTGTAAAGTCAGAGCTGCTGTCATATGCTAAACCTAACAGGAAGTCAGCCATTTTGTTTTACTTTGGAATTTGTCACCGAGTTTGTTTGTTTGTTTGTTTGTTTGTTTCGTCCTTTCATAGGTGTCATATTTTAACGCTTGGAGGATTTGTCCGATCATCTTCAAACTTTGCGTGTTTCACTTTAAGATGTTTAAGATGAGAATGTTTTGGAAGTTTTTTATTTCTTTGCACGCTGTTGCCACGGTAATGTGCTGTTTACAAAAACATGTTTTTGAGGGTCTAAATATGGACGAAATCTTCTGAAACTGTTTCAGAGATTTGTGTCATTTTTAAAACGTGCTCAGTGTGCTCCCTACAAATGTTTAACAAAGCATTCCCAGTAATACGTTTCACCTAGATTTCTAAAAAGTATTTTGGAGCCAAATGCCAAAAAACCTATAAACCTAACAGGAAGTCCGCCATTTTGACTTTATTTAGGAATTGACAAAATTATTTGGCGATACTTTAACAAACTACTAGAATCGAAAGAATTTATTTGATTGTTTTCAAACTTTCATGCAGACATGTTTCTTAAGATGAAAAGTTATTGAAAACTTTTAATTTCATGGCACGCTGTTGCCGTGGCGATGCACAGTTTGCAAAGAAAATGACACTTTTTATTTTTTTTATTTTATTTTTTTTATGAGGGTGTAAACCTGGGCGAATAATGCCTAATATGGGTCTTGTACTATTTGCCAGTACCCCAACATGGCCAGGGATGCGACGGCTCTTTATAGCTGCTTGCAGCTCTAGTTCATATTTGCTTGTAAAGTGAGTGCAGTTGAAGTTCATCCTTAAATGAACTCTTTAATCCATCTTTATTTTCTTCTTACTAAACTTGATGTTTGAAGCGGTAGTATACCGGTGGGATCAATTCCTACTTGGTTGGTGACTAGTTTAAGATGTCCTTTTCACTACTCGGGTAAGATGGATAGATTGTGGTATGAATAATGTTTTGTTTGATTAAACACTGTGATTTCTGTCACTTAGGTACCCTAGACATTCACGTAGAGCTTGAAAATCTCGTGGCCCGTTTCCTCGGAGTGGAGTCCGCCATGGTGTTTGGGATGGGCTTTGCCACCAACTCCATGAACATCCCTGCACTTGTTGGCAAGGTATAAACGCCACATAGTAGAAGAAAATTCCAATTGTGATACAGAATATTGCAACAAAGGAGATATGAATGTAATTAGTTAAGCTTGTGCCGCTCTCCTGCATATGGCCTAAATTAATGAATAACAGTCAACTTAACTCAGCTCTGAACAAATCCCGACTCACCCCATTAATTAAAATAATCATAATTAAACATAACAGTCGCCAGGAGGTTGAGGCTCTGGGTATACATCAAGTAGTTGCCTTCAGATACAATGACAAGGAGGGGCACGTTTTTGTTAAGAGCACCTCTCAAGGGTATTATTAGCCGTACGCTTGCCTGTCGGCGCACCAGTCAAAGCTCACACAGACAGTCACAGGTTACCAGGGGCAACGCAGTGCACGGATATCTGATTGGACCGGACAGGAGGAAGGGGACTGTTGAACTGACGAAAGTGCGGCAGCGTTTATGCAGCTCAAGAGGTTGCAGCCCCCACTGTAACCCTGCAGGGGCCGAGGAGGGTCAAGCCACGCTGCCAACTCTGACCGATGATGCCATGCCAAGACAGGCCTTGCATTAGTGACAGCTGCTGTTGGTCTAGGGAGCGGGCCAGTTGGATCCGAGGCCCGAGGGAGGTTGTCACTGAGATGGTGTCAGCACACTCTTGATAAGAATTCATTTGAACGTACAGTATGATGTCAAATGCTTGTGAGTGTTTCAGTGTTATTTGTGCTAAAATAGTGGAGAAGGCTTTGCAGTATGTTCAATCAGTTAGCACGTTAATGTAGGCTAACCATAAGTATCTTTACTAAATTTCAAATGTGTTTTTTTTATTTTTTTTTTGTTTTTTTTAGTATAGCCATTTTCCATTTCATCAACAGGCTGCCAGTAACACACAAATTCTATGTGATTTAAAAGGAGTGTGTAGGATTTGGTGCCAACTAGTGGTGAACTAATAGAATGCAAAGATTACGGTACCTCAGAAAGACCACAGTTAGCAAGCCTACCACCAATTACTAACAATCATTTGGAGTGAGTGAGTGAGTGAGCGAGCGAGCGAGCGAGCAGGAGCTTCCAAGAATGGCTAGCAAGAACTAGCTGGAGCGGCTAACAAGAGAGGCTAGCTAGATTTAGCTGGAGCGGCTATCGACAGCAGCTAACAAGAGAAGCTAGCAAAAGCTAGCGAAAGCAAAGAGACAAGTGGCGGGAGCCCGAATCGCCTTACTCAACAATGTAATAAATAGCGATTACTAGACCAACAAAATGTACGTTAATGTGAGAGAACATACTTTTGTTTTGAAAATAAAAGAATTACTAGTTCACCACTAGATGGTGCTAATTAATACACATTGTTCTTTAAAAAACTTACCCACTGAGTACATAAGGCAAATCTCATTAAAATATCTCATAAACTGTTTTTGTACTAATTTGTTTTTAATCATAAACATACTTTTTGGAAACACTAGACACTCCTGTGCAGCAATTTGGATTTTGCAATTTCCTCATTTTAGTCAGGAGAAATTAAGTGTCAAACTTTTCCTTCCAAGGGCTGTTTGATCCTGAGTGATGAGCTCAACCACACTTCTCTCATCTTAGGGGCTCGATTGTCGGGAGCAACCATCAAGGTTTTCAAACACAATGGTGAGTCACAGCTGGAAATGCCATTGGAGATGACACCTGCATGGATGATTGTCATGAATGCATTTTGATATACAGTACGACTGTATTCCGTTTTTAAATTGAATTTTTATCGATACCTGCTATCGATACTCACCCATCCCTACTAAAAGTACAATTTTGATGATGCAAGGTTTATAAAGGCATGCAATTCATCAGTGCTGTCAAGAGTGGAAAACACTTAAAAAAATTGATGTCAAAAAGTGTTTAACCTTAATTGGGAAAGGGTGCCCAAACCCTGTTTACAATATGGTATATATAGACCCATCTAGTCTATTCATCATCATCTATTAATTCCAAACTATTAGTGCTGTAAGGAAAACATTACTTTCTCCACAGCACAGCATTTGCCTCAGGAAAGACCTACTTAACATTCTATGTTTGGATCAGCAATTGTGAAGGCTTTAATGAAAAGGGTTCACTTCACAGTCACGACCATGTTTATCTATCAGCGGAAAAGCGGAATGTGTATTTAAATGAAAATGTCAATCTTGTTGCAATTCAGCCTGCTATTAGGTTGTCAAAGCGCGTGTAGTTTTTTCTTTCTTTCTTTCTTTCAATAACGGCTACATGAAAGATACATCATTCGCCGTTCTCGGATAAGGAACATTGGCTGCTCTTTCAGTAGACAGGACAAACGAGACAGTCCGCCAGTACTAAATGCATACTGACAGGTACAAGCCAAGTCAGTTATAGGTATTTCCAAGCCGCTCTCGCAGGGCAGAGAGCCCTGAGGCAGCTGAACAAATGACCTCTCGCTGCCTTTGTACCTCCTGTACTCGCTGCTCGTGCACTCTTATTAGTGCAAGGCCCATATTTACAAATGGGGCTAAACCAGACCACTGTGCCACACCCCAGGTTAATAATTAACATTCAATGCTATTCCTTGGGTGCCCCACGCAAAAAGTCGCTGAACTGGTCTGTCTAGTCATCACATATGTATGCAATAACATGCTGTATGTCTAAGGATCAGTAAGCTAAGTCAAAGATACGATCACACAATGGATGCACATGCCCGGAAGAATGCTCGTCCAGTGTGACAGGTAACTTATCTCAAATCAATAGTCATTTACTTGCAAACAGTCTTTCCCATAATAAGTTTAAATGGTCCCCACTGTGGTGGCATTTGGTAAAAATTAATTGCAGTAATCTGCTCTTCCGGGTAGCAAAATTATCCGAAAAGCATCCATTTCCTCCTAAGTAAGGATGCCTCTGTGAAGAATTGTTAGGTCTGATGAGGGGGCCCTGATTATTTCTTACAAATACAGTTGTTGAATACTGCCATCTGCTGGTTGGTTGAGTAAGTAACATTGACCACATTAACATTAACAGCATGAAATCAGGAGCTTTGCACGCTTTGATTTATGTGATATAAATCCACATTTCCTCTTAGAAGTTCATGAAATGTGTTTTTTTTTTTTTTTTTATGTAATGTTCAAGGTAATAATTTTACTTTTGCTTGCACTTGCTATTTCCTCTCTGTACTTACATTGAAGACAACAATCATGACCAAATTTAGAGTCCAATTTTTTTTATTATTATTATTTTAATTTGCCATTCATTCAAAAAGTTTGTGAGAGTGCTAATTTAAGATAGTGTAGAAAAATTAGTTTTCTTGACATTGTCATGGATATTATAGTGAAGAATGAAAATGCCAATTTTTTTGTGTTATTTCCACTCAGAAAACACCACATCAATCCACCCATTTTCTATACAACAGAACCTCATGTGGGCTCTCATGGGTGAACTGTAGCCTCTCAACTTGGTCAAGAGTCATCGTGAACTGGTCGCCAGCCAATTATGGGGCAAATTTAGACAAACAACCACTCACAACCATTCACACTAAAGGACAATTAACATTTATAATAACCTAATATGCACATTTTTGGAATATGAGAGGAGGCCAGAGTACCGAGATTTGAATCTCCAATGTCGGAACTATGAGCTAAAATTTGGCGAGGGTGTGGATGAATTTGAAGAACCAGTGTTGCCACAGATACCTTGAAAAAAACTAACTTTGACTGATTACTTGATTTAAAAAGTAACTATGTTAGATAACAAGTTACTTTAATAGTTACATTTAGCTGATACCGACAACCCTGCTTAATATAAAACTGACACCCGGTTTTGTCACTTAATTGGAAGTGTGCTTGTAACAGTGACGTTTAAGAACAAAGTTTGCTTTGATTATAAAATAAAGACAGCAACTTAACATAAATATTTGAATTTTAGGAAGTAGTCTTTTCAGGATTCCACCTAATATATTTGCTACTTTTTTTTTTTAATTCAAAAAATTATTTTATAAAGTCTTTCTAGACTTAACACTTACCAAAAATATTGTTTTAAAATAATTTATAAAATAAAGGCAGCCTTAACTATATTATTCTTATTATTCTTATTATTAATAATAATAATAATTAATAATAATAATAATATCATTATTATATATTATAATAAATTAATAATAATAATATATTATTAGCATTATTATTATTAAGGCTGCCGTTATTTTATAAATTATTTATTATTTTTTATTATTTTAAAACAATATATTATCATTTTTAGATATTATTATTATTATTATTATTATTATAAATTAATAATATTAAAAATAATAAATTATATTACTAAGTGTGCCTTTATTTTATAAATTATTTTAAAACAATATTTTATAATAAAAATAATAATATATTATTGTGTATAGAAGCTACATAGATAACACGGTTGATTGAATAGTATGCACAACAAACCTTTTAATATTTACATTTTTAGCTGGGACAAACTCAAAATAGTGACTACTTGCATCTTGAAACAAATCTCTCTCTTTTACCTTTCTTAAGTGTTCTATAATATATACAGTAGTTAATTATTTAGTGACTTTAGTGTTGAGAATCAATAACCATTAGTTTTCAATAAAATGCGTGAATGAGAGGGGCACATTTGCGCTCAGAAGTGTGTGCTGTTCATTTAAGCCTTGTCAATTCTTGCTCATTTCTGCAGCAGTAACTAGTCGGATTACTTTTTTTTTTCTTTTTTTTTAATAGTAATTACATTAGTTATTAATCAAAAATGTGTTTTATTTAACGTGCTACTTTGTAACACGCTACCGACATCACAGGTGGAACTAGTTAAGCATTAGCATTTAACATTGTAAAATCTGTTTCTGTGTGTTGTATGTGAAAGACATGGTCCATTTAGAGAAGGAGTTAAGAGACTCAATCTGCTGGGGGCAGCCTCGAACCCACAGGCCCTGGAGGAAAATCCTGATTATGGTGGAAGGCATCTATAGGTCAGTTGCTATTACACCACACAAACTCACTTAACATTGTACAATTGGCTCTCAGACATGTATCTGGTGTCAGTTGGTATATTTTACGAAATAAAGTGACTTGTGTCAATTTCAGGAGCGAGTTGAAAAGAACAGTATGTCTCAGTGACTCCATCTGCTCATTAGCGCCAAATCAAGGCTAAAGAGAGCTGCAAAGGTTGATTAGGCTAAACACTTGAGTTCCTTTAATTCATGGCTCCTTTTTCCTTTTGCAGGAGTTGCTTAGCTCCGGTGAATTACAATATTTACATACACACAAAGTGTGTTTTTTCTCATTCATTCAGGAGTCGGTTTACTCTTTATTCATGAATTGTTACAACATTGGATGTTAGATAGTGTATCAAGGTGTGTCCAAACTTTTTCTCCCATTAACCCCATCATTAGCATGGAGGGCTCAGTGGTACGCCTCCCCGAATTGATCGCTCTGAAGACCAAATACAAGGCATGCCTGTACCTGGATGAGGCCCACAGCATCGGCGCAGTGGGGCCGGGTGGGGGGGGCGTGACGGAGCTGTTCGGGGTGAACCCGGCAGACGTGGACGTGATGATGGGCACCTTCACCAAGAGCTTTGGGGCTGCCGGAGGCTATATTGCAGGCAAAAAGGTGAGTGTAGAAACGGATTTAACGTTAGCGCAGACTAGATACAAACAAACAATCAAAGCTAGCTACTTCTTTTCAACACGCTATTCAAGTCATGTTTATGGCGGCCATTGAAAGAACACGACATTGAATACAAGCAGCTTG
This sequence comes from Festucalex cinctus, assembly GCF_051991245.1. Classification (NCBI taxonomy): domain Eukaryota; kingdom Metazoa; phylum Chordata; class Actinopteri; order Syngnathiformes; family Syngnathidae; genus Festucalex; species Festucalex cinctus. The sequence goes on from NC_135424.1 coordinate 15,110,416, forward strand.
AGCGTGTTAACTCTACAGGGTGGCCGACCATCACGCTACTGTGACTCACTTTTTCTGGGCAAAGACATTGTTAGCCACATACCATAACACCATGTGTGAGAAGAAGTGCAGCTCTCTACTAGCGCTCGTCTTACTAGCGCCACTTGAGGAACAACTTTGTATTACATAATAACCTTGTTGTCAGCTTTTAAAATAAAAAATCCTTTTCATGAATGGAATTAATTGGGAGCAGTAAACCATCTAAGAAGAGAGTCACGGTTCGAGTTGTGGACAAATAGGAATTGGAACTGATGCTTGTTTTGTCTTCTTTCAAGCAACGGACTCTGACTCAGCTCAGAGGCTCCACATGCACAACTCAAGTATACAGCAGGGTGTAATTGTAATTTCCTCCAGGAAATTACAATGCATTTAATCAATATGGAAAATAAACTATTACAAATAAAACGTCCATACTATTAGAAAACGTTATAAATCAAAACGTGTGACTGTCACCTTTGGTCATCTTGGAGGTGTGGAAAATGGAATGGTGGCTATAAGTGGACCCATTTGTAGAAAATAGACAAGAACTGGCCATATTTTATTTACACCAGAGGCCAAAGTAACAGAACATCTAATAGCCCAAAATGGGAGCATTGAGAAAGAGATTAAATGAAACACCAGGGGGGCCTATTTGCCAAAGTCTAGCACATGTGCAATTTAATTCTGCACATGAGTTTTCTTTCTTTTGGTATTTTCCTAGAATTGTGTTTATACAGGCAGATGATGTAGCCGGCCGAATTGGGCAATTGGAGACTGTCGTGCAGCCCTGATTGTGCAGCCATGTGCGACCCCCAAATCCATCATGATAATTATCATTGATTTAGAGGGTTGTCCCACGTTGTCATCATATTTGTGAATTAAATATGATACATACATACATTGAACACACACATCCATGGTGTGCCAATCTGTCTGCCTGCATGTTGATCAAATCCACCAAAATCGGGTTACACCACCTGTGCTACCATTTAGACCTGCTTTTACCGAGTCTAAAATTGAGTCTACTTTCTGTTATGTAGCATGTCTACCAAATTCACAAACATGCACCCGAGCGCAGCCTACTTTCTGCAACCAAATTGTTAAGTTTGATCAAAATTTGCATATTGATATTAACAATTTGTATTGTAAGATTGGATTTCTTGTCTCTCTCTCTGTCTCATCCATCCTAAAAAAAAAAAAAATCTAAAAGTGACTGATCGCGAATTTAGCTAGGTTCTCTTGACAAGATGTTTACCATTAACTCTACACATTTTGTCACTGCCCATTGCTCTCAAAGCTCACATACGTCCAACAAATGTTGCGCAGGCTTTTGTAATTTTGACTTACTCCATTAAGAGGTACACTTTAGTACATAACCGCACGGCTTTTGTGGCACTTGATTAGAATGCTGCCGAGGAAGTAAAAATGTTGTTTGAATTAGGTATTGAGAACGGAACCCTTCCTGTCCTTTCCTTATATTGGCTCAGCCATAATAAGAAGGTACAGCTGGCAGATGGCCAGCCCCTTCTTGTGGCAACCTCGGAACTGTGCTCCAGATTTAACAACGCGGGTTTAACAGGCGTGATCATGTTTGAAGTACCAACCCTGTGCCTGGTTTGACAGCTGGCTGTAGTAAAGTCCAGGAAGAATCAGGTTAGATAGAACTTCTCGATATGTAGCTATTTATTTGTTGGGGAGTTTCTGGGTGGACCAGTGAAAAACTCAAGTTACTTTGTTTTTGCACTGCTCCTACTTTAGTGGATGGATATGGAAGCATAGAGCTTCCAATGTGGAATAAACATTTTTGGCTGGCGAGTATGGTCGAACATACTCGCAAATATGTTCGAACTTCGAACATACTCGCAAATATGTTTGAACATACTCACAAATATGTTCCAACATACTTGCAAATATGTTTGAACGTATTGAAATATGTTTGAACATACTCGCAAATATGTTTGAACATACTGGCAAACATGTTCGAACGTACATGTAGGCTACATGCTACAAATTAGCATACCTAAACAAAACCCAATTTTTTAGGCATTTGGGCCACATTACCAATTCATTAGAAAATTAAGTAGACAAAAACAGTGTTTATTCATAACTTTTATGATTTATTATGTCTGCCGTGTATGATTTAGGTTCACCAGTTTTCGCCCCATAATGCAACGGGGTATTACCCTTGCGCAGGGAAAATTCCCCATTGCATTATGAGGCGAAAAATGACGAACCTAAATCATCTAAATCACAATGCCTAAAAAATTGGGTTTTGTTTTCACTCGCACATGCGCAAATAATACCCTGTGGCATTATGGGAAGGTATGCTAACTTTGTAGCATGTAGCCTACATGTACGTTCGAACACATTTGCGAGTATGTTCAAACATACTCGCAAATATGTTCGAACATACATCGCCAAAAATGTTTACTCCACATTGGCAGCTCTACGCTTCCGTAAGTGCACACTGCAACACTGGTAATTTTGTTTGTGTCTGCGGCCGAAGGAGACTCTCCTTAGCTGTCACTCAACTCCCCAGACGTGAGATGGACGTTCTTTCTCTGACATGTCGGCCTTATTGGTGATCTTGGTCACACCAAAATCCTGCGGTGAAAATCCCAGTCTTCAAATGAAAACAGATGTAACGTCATTTCGGGATTTGTATCCTGCATTTCCCCATGTGCACGAGCAAGCCGCAGCCGCCGCCCAGCGGGGACAGATGGCGAGAGTGGAAGCGGTGGCCAGACGGCAACACCGAGCGACGTGTCATCACCCGGCACATTCCACGATAGCTTTCTGAGTCTGCTCCAAGCTCGGAGCGCTTTCCGCACACGATCAGATGGATTTGCAGCAATCCTGCTTCTCACATCTTCTCACCAGCGGCGGAAGTCGTCACCCGCTGACATGTGAGAATAATGAGCATGACGGGGCCCATTCTGGCTCGTTTCAGTCTTCTGCTCGGGCTCCCGGAGAGTTGAGAGTGGGAGGTGTTCCAAAGCTCATTATGGTGACAGAGAACCATCCTGTAAATTGATTTTCAGGTGTGGAGTGAACTTGGGCTTCCTCTAGTGGTTTTTACTTAGAAGTGCATTTATTCCATTAGCTCAGCCAGATGAACTTAGGGGAAAGTGCATATTTGAAATAGAGTGAACCCCACATATTCACGGTTTGACATTCGGAAATTCAACTATTTGCTAAATTTCTTTTTTGGAACTTATCCTCTGTTAGTCACTGAAAATCCACATTTATTATTTTGTGTTCCTATTGTGGTATTTTAGCGTCAAGGAACAATTGAGGAGCATCATTTAGATAAAAGTAGTGCTTTGCTGCCATCTTGTGGCATCTTGGTGCAAAAGTGAGTTGAGGAGCTTCATTTTAAAAAATGTAATGATTTACGACCATCTTGGGGCATCTGTAGGCAATTATTAATTTTGGGGCTTTGGCTTCTTTTGGTGTTCCTCTATTATGGCAAATACATGGATGTAGGAGACAGTATATTTTCAATATCAGTAAACCCTCATATATTCACATTTAAGTATTCACTTATTCATACATTTTGCTTCATCTCACCTTTTCCCTGACACCATCTTGGTGTCAGGAAACTGTTAAAGTGAGTTGGAGAATTTCTGTTAGACAAAATTAGTGCTTTGTCGCCATTTTCTGGCATCTACTACTACTGCCAATTAAACCTTAAAGGGACGTAATAAATGTGCAATTAATTTGTTAAAGTGAGTTAAGGAGCTTCTGTTAGACAAAAGTAGTGCTTTGTCATCCTTTTTTTGCACCTAATGACAATTAAACCCTATAAAGGGATGTAATAAATGCACAATTTATTTGTTAAAGTGAGCTGAGGAGCTCCTGTTAGACAAAAGTAGAGCTTTGTTGTCATTTTGTGGCACCTACTACAAAGGGATGTTATAAATGTGTAAAGTAATGTGCTAAAGTGAGTTGAGGAGCTTCTGTTAGATGAAAGTAGAACTTTGTCATTTTGTGGCACCTACTGGCAATTAAATGTTATAAAGGGATGTAATAAATGTGCAATTTATTTGTTGAAGTAAGTTGAGGAGTTTCTGTTAGACAAAAGTAGTGCTTTGTCGTCCTTTCGTGGCACCTGCCAAAACTTTAAGGGATGTTATAAAAGTGCTAAGTAAGTTGTCAAATTGGTTGACAAGCTTCTGTTCGACATAAGTACTGATTTGTTATCAATTTTGTGGCACCTACTGGAAATCAAACCTTTAAGAGATGTTCTTAAAGGTATCAAATCTCTAAGGGACGTTCCCTAAAAGTGAATTGAAGAGCCTCTGTTAGACAAAAGTAGTACTTTGTCATAGCCTTGTAGCACCTACAGGCAATTAGAAACCTTGTTAGCATTTTTGCATCAGGGTCCAGCCCTGTACAGTATGTCCAGTATTTTTTTTTTCCCCACTGATGGACATGTCGGACTTTCATTGCAGGAGTTGGTCGATTACCTGCGTAGCCGGTCTCACGGTGCCATGTACACTTCGAGCATGTCTCCTCCTATCGCCGAGCAGGTAATACGGGCTATAAAGTGCATCACAGGACAAGATGGCAGCACAGAGGGTAAGTACCGTCTCAGTACTCGTTTAGGTTTGGATTTGACAAATACTATATGCTCGTCTCTTTGTAAATCTTTACACCTGCGCATAATTTCTATGGCAACAAAAGCAATCTGAATCCGGAGGACTGTACCAATGTTAGCATTAGGAGTAAGTCCAGACCCGCAGGGGAAGACAAACAGCTGCTCGGACCCAAAATCTGGTAGCAATTACAGGGGTCTGGAGTGGTAGAAAGAAAAGAGGGCGGAGGGCGTGCAGTACCTCAGCACACGTGACCCTCACATAGAGGAAATCATTTTCATGTGTGTTGTAAAGAACCGTAGACCTCTGAATAGTTTCTGCTTTAATGGCATCAGACATGAGGGCAGGGAAGTAGTCATTAAGTTGCAGTACCACCAAAGAACCAGTCCCCCTTCCTACTTGGTTGTCAGGACCGGGCTTGCGCAGGTAGAACACATATTAACGACAAGTGAAAAGGTCACCAGAATCCTGCAGGTCATTGACGGCGCACCTTAAGTTCTGCAGTGCTTTCATCAGTATGACCGACTCGACTCTGGAGTATGCAATCAAGTCGGCCAAACGCGCAGCCAAAAGAAATAACTTGTCTTCAAGCAAACACTCGTTTGCAAACAATGACTCCAGTGTTCGTTCACCTGATCACTAATAAACAAAGTCTTCATTTATCTTTAGCGTTTTCCATCTCCCTCCACCGCCCTCCTTTATTTTTTTCTTGAATGTAGAATTTCACACTTGAAAGCAAACTGGTGGCGAGAGCTCAGAAACTCAAAGAGAACCTCCGTGCAGTCTGACCCACTCCTTACGATTGCTGTCTGGCATCGGGTTTTTGACCTCCGTGACCTCTACTTTTCGCCCCTTCCAAAAAAAGAGGAACAATCTACAAAATGTGGCCTGCGCTTGTGGGCTGAAGCCTGCATGTTATGCGTTTTTCCCCATTTAAGATAAGGAGACTTCCAAATGCTTTCTTCCATCTTTTCCAATCGCTCCTAGGTAATCAGATGTAAACAGAACCATGTTCCAAGACACAGCTGGGCCAGCCACGTAGCTAAGCTGCCTTGTTAGGGAACACGGGTGGGGGAGGGGGCGGCACCCCTGGCACATTTGATTTGATCGAGATACCTGAAATGCATGTGGCGCTTTTGGCATGAAATGCATGTGTTTGTATAAAATGCATCACAATCTGCAAGGACTGAGTCTGGCAACGTGCGCGCGTGCACAGCGTGCCCGTCTGTGGCCAAAACTGAACCATCTGCTGCTGCAGCTGAGTTGTAATCATCAACTTCATAAGGGAGGCTGCACGGGCCCAGATGGAGGTGTAGGCCTCACGTAGGAAGATAAGAACTCACGTTGCATTAGTTACTGCTGACAGCCGACTGTGTCCCTGCGAGGGTAGGCACGGGGAACACGTATTCAAACTGAAACTAGTAAAGTGTACACACTCACCATGGCTCAATACAATGTTCCATCACTATTTTACGGGTGATACGTTCCATTATTATCTGCTATGGAGGAATTTTTCATCAGAAGTTTTTCGTCTCAAGTAGAAGATGATAAACAAGATAACGTAGAATAAAAAGACAAAGAAGACGAAATAGATGATGAAGAAGAAGATGAAGACAGCAATGAAAAAATGACAGAAGAAGAAAAAGACGGACGACCACAAAAAAGAAGACGACAATGAAGAAAAAGACAAATACATCGACGATAACAAAGAAAAAGATGACGAAAATGACAACGAAGAAAAAGATGAAGAAAATTACATTGAATAAAAACACAAAGACGATAAAGATGAAGAGAAGAAAATGACAAAGAAAAATACGAAGAAGACGACGATAATGGAGAAAAAGATGAAGTAGGGCAGTCATGGGAACTTCGGAAGATTTACTGCACCAAAAGGTGCATTAACCCACCAAGCTCGTACATTTGTCTACAACAGGGGTGGCGAGATCCGGTCCTCGAGGGCCGCAGTCCTGCAGGTTTTGGATGTTTCCCTTCTTCAACACAGCTGATTCATGATCAGCTCATCAGCAAGCTCTGCAGAAACCTGATAACGAGCCTGTTAATTGGAATCAGCTGCACTTCGAGTAGGGAAATCTATAAAACCTGCAGGACTCCGGCCCTCGAGGACCGCAGTTTGCCACCCCTGGTCTACAATGTGGTCAGACATTTTAACTCATTTGCTCCCAAAAACGTATAAATACGTTCTATTTTAAATGTTTAAGTGTCCCAAAGACATATTTATACGTTTGTTTGTTTTTAATGCTAGAGCATACAGAAGGTTTTGATGTAGCCTCTCTACTGCAGTGAACGGGTGAAAAAAGTGGTAGTAATGACAAAAACGTCAACAAAATTATACCAAAATCGTTTTTTTTTTTTTTGTTCTGTTCACAATCTACCCAAACATCAGACACTGATCAAACCCTAACGTCAACACTTTACACAATTCCACTTTCCCTTCTTGTTTTTGTTGAAGGTATCCGACGCATCCGACAATTGGCTCAGAACACCACATACTTCCGGGCCAAGCTTAAGAAACTGGGCTTCATCATCTACGGCAACGACGCCTCCCCCGTGGTCCCCGTCCTGCTCTACATGCCGGGCAAAGTGGTGTAAGGATGCTCCAGTTGTATACACGAGCCTCTTTCTGTTGTCAGATGAACCGCACGCGGTCCCGTTTTGAAGCGTTAAATGCTCAGCGTTGTTTGTTGTCACAAGCAATTTTCAGCCACATCAGCGTGTTTTCATGTTGAAGCGATTTGAGCGGCTGCCACGGCCCACGTTTAAAAGTTTCCATGAATCACTCGTGTGGACTGTTTGGGTTGACTCGTATCTGTGACTACCGAACAGAAAACATCAGGTAGCTATTATGCAGAGCCCGCTCAGGTAGAACGTGTGTTCCAGTGCACATTGACGTGTGTGTACATTTCAATCCATGAAAAGAAGTTGCTGCATTGGCACAAGAGACAATGCAATTAATTAGAAAGGCACTTGATAGCACATCACCAAAGCAAGCCAATAAGCCACAATGTCATGTAACCATTTTTATTTCTGTATCGCTGACCAGAGCTTTTGCTCGAGAAATGCTTGAGAGGAAAATTGCCGTCGTCGTGGTCGGCTTCCCCGCTACGCCGATAACCGAAGCCCGCGCTCGCTTCTGCATGTCTGCAGCCCACACCAAAGAGATGCTGGACGAGGTACGGCCTACGTGTAAACTCGCACACAAACACACCATGAACCCTTTGCTTTGTCCTCAGGTGCTGCACCACCTGGATGAGGTGGGAGACAATCTGAGTCTGAAGTTCTCACGAAGGAAATATTCCTCCTGAAATGCAAATGACTGAGCCGGACGGCTAACGCGACTCTTGAACTCTTCACTGTGTCAAAACGTCATACAACTGCATGTCCGCACAGAATCAGAATACAGCACAACATAGTCAGGGATGATGGTTTGATCAACAAAATGTTTCTCCTTGGATTCTTCCTTATGTAATAAATGCAATGTATTTATAAATGGCATGGCCTGCTCCCTCTGGTTATGAGAAGGAGAAAATGTTGGCAGAAGTTACACATGCAGTTGAAACGTGTTCTCTCACTGGTTGGTTATTACGGCTTCATTCTATTGCAGGTTTTCATTCGTGACCATAATCTCATCTATTGTAGTTTTACTTCTGTATTTTGTGTTGTTTTTTTTCCTTCTAAGTCAGTCCAGTCAAACATGTTTTTGAATGTTGTTTTACAAAAAATGAGAAAATGTACGCCTAAAATCCACGTTGCGTCATCGCGGGTGCATTTGGAAATACAAATTTGGAAACTCAGAATGTTGCTCAAATGTGCTGTTGAATCAAAGTGCCCAAAAGTAATTGAGCAAAATGTGGGGCTGTGCAAGGAAAGTAAACTGTTGCGTTCAAGAATTTATTGCCAGAGGATGACGGAACATGCGTTTAATTAACTACATTAAAGGTGACCTCACTAGTCTAAACATGACATTCTTATTAATATTACATTTATGGAATGTAAGATATGAAGCAAAATCCAGCTGTTCTTATCCCTCTCAGGGGGCGGCCATTTTCCACTTGCTGTCGACTGAAGATGACATCAATGTTGCTCAGGTAACGACCAATCACAGCTCACCTGTTTTCTGAAGCTGTGCTGTGATTGGTCATTACTTATATTTATAAATTGTAGATCAAGGTATGGATTATATAATTTATTTTTTTTGGGGGGGGAAACATTCTTATGTATTAAACCACATTTGACGAAATTATTATTTTATTTTATTTTTTTATCACAATCATAAGTTTATCCAAATCCCGATAGAACTAATCAGCTCACAAAATATATACAAATGTCACATAAAGCTCTCATTCATCATAAATGATAACCTCTGTGTAGGCAATAGATAATTTAGCACTTCTCTGACGTGTCATTAAATCCTTCTAAACCCTGAGGAGGTTGCAGAGTGTCGGGACTTGTTTTGTTAGAAGACGTCTGATATTTGTTCACGGCTTCATTGTTGATGTTTTAAAGAGCAGCTTGTTCCCTGCTTTGACGCACACAAACTGCAACAGTTGTGAAGGTAAGCACGCGGGGTATGCGGCACCTGAGCCAAAAGAAACCTAAACCGGCAATTAACGCAATGAGCTCCAAATTCTCCTGCAATGGGGTAATCAGTTGATTAACGCAGGAAGGATTATGGAGGGATGATAAATCTGTTATTCACAACGTGTCAGGTGGGCTCCAGTCGACATTTGTTTGCCTCGGGGCGATCGCTTGTCTTTGTGTGTGTGTGTGTTTTTTTTGGGTTTTTTTTTAACTCTGTGTAAACAATGTTGTGATGACATTTTTACAAGAACAAATGAATCATTTGCTCTATGATAAGCGGATCCTTTCCAGCAATGTTCCCAAAACTTTATTGAGCCAAGGCACATGTTTTACAATAGAAAATTTCAAAGTACACATTTAGTGGAAAAGCCTATAACTGCTCTGTCATCATATGCCACTGGCATATATGAGCAAAGATATTTTGGACATTCCTTTGATTTACAAGATCCAATAGTAGGACATGAGAGTAAATCTAACATTTTACATGAGCAATCCGTAACTGTATCCGATAAAATACAACTACAGTGCACAAATATCCTCCATAATATGAAATAGCATGGCAGTAAAAAAAATAAATAAAAGATACATATGTTTTACCAGATGACGTTTTACAACAGGATGCATGTGAAAAACATGGAATATGTTTGAAAACAGACATGGGATGAAAAGAAAGCCTACTTCCCCCAAAGGATCAAACTTTTCTATAGTGGATCACTTTGTTGTGTCAGTGCGTATTCACATCTGGCTCCTATATGGGCCTGAAACAATACAAAACAGTGTCTACATCCCTCCACACTGTGACGTTACACCAAATGTACCGTTTCATAAAGATCTACAGGGCATGCACATGGGGGGGGGCTCATATTTCCTCATCATATCTACTTTTGCTGTTTTCAAATTTGAACAGCTAAGGTGAGGATGTAGTCTGCTGAGACACTTTTCAAAAAAAATAAATAAAAAATACTCATCGTCACCGTCATCGCACATGTAGGGGTGTTCAAACAATAGTCCCTATTGTGATGATGCAGAAAGACAAACTCTGACATGCACAGGCATAGCAGCTGCATTTTTTGTACAGAGCACAGTGGAGGGAAATGCGTATTTGTTGAGGGAGCTAACCAGCTTTTGTCCATATAAAGTCATGAAAGCAACCAAATCACATTGAATCGTCATCAATGATACTCTATTGCAGTGGTGTCCAAACTACGGCCCGCCGTCCATTTTTCAGTGGCCCTCGACATATGCTAAAAATGGCATTTGACTCAGTTCAAATAAAATAAAACAAAAATGTTTGGAGATGGTCAAAGTAAGAAGAGAGGGTATCGAAAAACACGTGCCATTAAAGGTCTAATGAAAAAACTAAAATTAAAACAATATTGTTACCGAAATAAAATAAAAACAAAAATGCTTTTTAAAAAATGAAAACAAACTACAACAAAACTAAAAATAACTAATCATAGCAAACATGTCCTTCGTTTTAGTCTTTGGTAATTATTTTAATGCATGATCCTTTGGGGATGATTTTAAACGTGATTTTTCGTACATTTATTTTGATATAAACCGGAACAATGACGTTTGAAAGTATGTCACACAGAAGTGACGCCATCTAGCAGCAGCCAATAGAAAAGCACCTTCAGATAACGTTGCTCCCATGATGATTTTTAAATATTGCACACAAGTAATACACATAAAAAAAAAACTAATACTGAAACTAACGAACTCAACTAATAAAAACTAACAGAACCACCCTGAAAACTAATAAAAACTAAATAAAATGAAAAATTCCAAAACTATAATAACCCTACTGCCATATTACAAATAAAGGTTTATATACTGTAGTATTTTTCTAAATATGCAAAAGCACAAATAAATTATTTGTACAATTTTTAGGACTAAACACAATTTCTCTTCATAACATTATGTGGGCCTTGCGTCCTTCTGATTTTCTGTATGTGGCCCTCAAATGAAAAAGTTTGGACACCCCTGCTCTATTGGATGGATGCTTCCATTAAAATAATTCGAGTAGGACCAAATATAAACAATTTTACTGTCCAAACCTGCATCATTAGGCACACTGGCACGTGCTAATGAGATCCAGCACACCAAAAATTCTGTTTTTGCATTTTAAATTGCCAAAATATCAATTTATTGACGTAATGCCCCGACAGCTCACTCATCATGACCCTAATGAGCACATCCTGAAAGCTTTGAAAACAGTTTTGATGTTTATTTCATTTGAGGACCAAAAAAAAAAAAAAAAAAAAAAAACTTCTGGCATTGATGAGACTCTAAAGTGGGCCTCTACACAACTGTAATGGAATTACATTAAGATTTTTATCAATATATCATTGAAGTTTAGACTTTCATCTTTAATTTACGGTTATTCACAGGAATTTGTGATTCAACATCATTTTTAGTATACATAAATGTATGTCATACGTACTTGTTGAGTGTAAGTGGGCTGCATGTTATAAAGCCTCTAATGACTGTACATGTTACCAGTAAAGCAAAATGGTGCACTAGCTGAAAACTGCTATTAGTCCTACCAGTGACGTTATACAAATCCTACTAGTTAGTGCTTCAGAGTAGTCACATGCAGATGTCAACTAGTGGCAGTTTTGCCTCACTAGTAACTTACACTTGTATACTGCTATGTTAGAGATGTCCTGCTAGCATAAAGAAATATACAATAATGGGAAAAACTACTAGTAGGACACATATGTTCTACTAAGCATAGTGAATTGGCTTACTTGTGTGGACAATGATCATATTAATACGTGAAATTTAAGATGAATATCAGATGACTTTCCATTTAAAAAAAAAAAAAAACTGCTGGTACCAAAACAAAATATGCTCAACAACAACAAAAAAGTCACATTTTCGGCACAATGAGGGTACGTGCTTGAGCTTGAGCAGATCTGAATACCGATCCAAATGCCTCAATGAGGGCGGATTTTAAAGTTATCACTTCAACATGAAGCTCATCGAAATGTTGATGAACAGTAAACAGGAATTTGGTCAGTCAATAAGAAGCTAAGACTAGACAAGATTATGACGCTCCTAAAATCAAGAAAATGTGCCCCCACTATAACACGGCATTATGAAAAATATTGTGTTTGTGGAATATGAGTAAAGGAGCAAAAACCTTTTAAAAATCATTTTAGGTGTCAGCCATTTTGTCACTTGCTGTCGATTGAAAATTAGGGATGTAACGATAACGGCAATATCGTGATATTGCGGTATTAAAACTCCCACAATATATCATCGTCATGTCACGATATTAAAATCAGCACATATGTTAAAAAAGTCGGGTTGATTTCCCTTTGTGCAGTTCTAGCACCCTCTGGTGGCTAGTTTTTTAGTGCAGTTTAATTTTCACAAGGCATGTTTTGGCCCTTCTATGTTTAAAATCCACGCTGTCAGATGAAGGGGAACATAAATTGCTTGTGAAACGAGTCAATATGTGTTGGAACTCAATGTGTGCTTGCATTAGCAAGTAAGTCTCTCTCTCTCTCTCTCTATATATATATATATATATATATATATATATATATATATATATTAGGGGTGTGAATTGCCTAGTACCTGACGATTCGATTCGTATCACGATTCACAGGTCACGATTCGATTCGATACCGATTAATCCCGATACGAATTTATAAGTCGATTCTTGCGATTTTTTTCATTCAAATTTAGAAAATACTAATCAGCAAGCTTGTAGAGTGTAAGATTTATATGAAAATGTATTATTTATTTAGCTGAAATTTCAGTCTTATAGAGGTTGTAATCTGTTTCATGTTTAAACAGCATTAAAATAAAATATTAAGGCTTAATGTTCCGTTCATATAACATTCTTCCATGCCCAAGGTGTGAATCCTAAAAAAAAAAAATCGATTCTGCTGATTATTGAATCGATTCGAGAATCGCGCGATGTAGTATTGCGATATATCGCCGAATCGATTTTTTTAACACCCCTAATATATATATATATATATATATATATATTATATTTATATATTTTTATATAATATGATTATATAATAATATTTATAATATTTTTATAAGATTTTTCATTGCTGTATTGTACAAAAGCACAATATTGTGTGTTTTTTTTTTTTAAGTATGAGCTCATTTTTTTTACAGTATTGTGACCTTTTTTTGTATCGCCAACCCCACAATATCGTGATAATTATCGTATAGTGACCTTCATATCATGATAATATCATATCATGATGTTTGGATATCGTTACATCCCTACTGAAAATGACATCAAAGCAAGTGGCAAAACGGCCGATTAAGATCATTAAAACCGGGTTGATTGATCTGCTTTCTACTTAATTCATATTCCATGAACACAATATTAATCAGAGTATTGTGTTTAGACTAATGGGCACACATAGAAAATTTTAGACTACGATAAAAGACAAGGCTTCAGAATTGCCTCTTATACTAAAGCTAAACATCTATTCACCAATCATACCGTGTTTAATTTGTAAGCGTAAGCTAGTGTTTTAAGGCCAAATGTTTGAAAAACACCTGCCTGTATATTCGACATACAACAACTTCTACTTGTGACCCCAATAACGTGTGCTGACTCCAAATTGAGGTGAGCAACGTTTGCGCGTGTGGCCAGCCTGGCCTGCAGTCACTAGTAACTGGCCTCAGCTTCAACCCAAGTGGCAAATGGTCTTGAGTGGCATTCAAAACATCTGTGCGGCCAGACGTCTAGCGGCAAGGCCCCAGAGAGCAGCCCGCACCAGCCCTCGTTTGAACTGCGCGTCCAAATAGACTGCACTTATTGGAATGGCATGTAGCTGCTATTCTAAAGGGGGATCCTTCTGCCACGCTTTGATGTCCACCACTGTGTCCAAAGCAGCCAAAGTGTTCCTCTCCGCGCTCTGTTTTCCATTTGGAGGCAGATCTTTCAATTGTGGCAAGTGATTTTTGAAGTCAAGCAGACAAAGGAGAGATTTACATGGTTCAGACAGCTCCGCTGCGTCTGGCCCAAATAAGACGGCAGCGCAAGTTTGCTGCGGGGCTGCAGGCTTCGAGGCAAAGTCAAGATTCTTTTTTTTTTTTGCTGATGCCAAACAGTGAGACGCCCTTTGGCCTAATTGTTAAGCAATAAATGCGATCTGCTCATCATTAACTGACAGTTTAGTTTGTACTTAGCATTTATGATTGATAGCATCTCATTGTTGCTATTGTACGGCACCATTAAAAAGGAAGTCAACCCAAAAAATTCTCTCTAAAATATGTTCTATGCAGCTCCACTAGTGTTGAACATGGTGGTATGATTATTATTGTGTTTGTGGAATATGAATAAAGCAGCAAAATCCACCTGTTTTTATCTATCTCAGTGGGCGGGCATTTTGTCACTTGCTGTTGACAACCAATCATGGCTCAGCGTGTTAACATCACATAACCAAACCCAGAAAAAATATGAGCCGTGATTGGTTGTTACCTGAGCAACTGTGATGTCATTTTCAGTTGACAGCAAGTGACAAAATGGCTGCCATATATTAAATGATTATATTATCGTCGGTGTCTTATGAAAAACTCTTATGTCCATTTAAAAAAAAAAAAACGTTTTTGGGTTGTCTGCATTCAGTTTCATCCCATAAACGTAAAAATGTAAAAAAAAAAAAAAAAAAAAAAAAATGGATTCAAGTTTCTTTCACAGGATATCAATATTATATTATCCATCCATCCATCCATTTTCTTGACCGTTTATTCCTCATAAAGGTCACAGGGGGTTGCTGGAGCCTATCTCAGCTGGCTTTGGGCAGTCGGCGGGGTACACCCTGGACTGGTTGCCAGCCAAATGCAGGTATATTATATTATATTATATTATATTATATTATATTATATTATATTATATTATATTATTTTTAATATTTAATATTTTATTTTTTTCCACACAATTTAGCTAACATGCACAAATATAGTGGAGTGTATGTATTTGTATTTATTAAATTATTGTATTATTGTCACTGTCTTATGAAAAACTCTTATCTCCATTTATTTTAAACGTTTTTTTGGGGATGTCTGCATTCAGTTTCATTCCATAAACGTAAAAATGTAAAAACAAAACAAAACAAAAAAACTAACAACAAATAATAAGTGTTTTTCATAGGATAGCAATATTATATATATTATATTATTTTATTTTTAATATTTAATATTTTATTTTTTTCCATACAATTTAGCTAACATGCACAAATATAATAGAGTGTATGTATTTGTATTTATTAAATTATTGTATTATCGTCACTGCCTAATGAAAAACACTTATGTCCACGTCCAACGTTTTTGGGATGTCTACATTCAGTTTCATCCCATAAACGTAAAAATATATATAAAAAAAAATGACAAAGATGGACATAAGTGTTTTTCATAGGATAGCAATATTATATTATATTATATTATATTATATTATATTATATTATATTATATTATATTATATTTTTAATATTAAATATTTTATTTTTTTCCACACAATTTAGCTAACATGCACAAATATAATGGAGTTTATGTATTTGATTGCAGTATTACCAAAAATATATTAATCAAATTTCAATTAGACTTTTTATAGGGGTGAGACGTGGAATAAGGAAAAATCCCATATTTTACATTTTAATTTCTCTGGACAATACATGGATCTTAAGGTATGTATAAAAGTATACAAACTGTGTCCTATTAATCTATATCAAATGGAATAATTTTGAGGTCTGTTATTATTAATGTCACATTTACTTACTGTGTAAACTATGTAAATAGAAGACCAACTTGAAGGCAACCTACATTTTTTCTCAATCTATATTGACATTTACATTCCATATAAGGTATTAAAACATCTCCTGTGTCCACCCTGAATGCAAATAACCTTACTTCAAAGATGGCTAATTCTATTAGATCTGTCAACCCTCCATGCAAGTGTCACGTGTGCCTGAGCAGAGGCACGGTGCAACAATTTGACACGGGGGCCGTCCTTTGAAGTGGACAATAATACAAGTCTGTGAAAGACCAATCACATGACTCACCATTTGTCTTGCTGAAGTGAAGTGTCACGGCGTCCTCGGTCTGACGCAGGCCTGCTGTGTGAGCGCTCAGACCTCCTGTGAGGCACCTCCGGGTGTCTTCCTCTGCACAATGACGCGCCTCCACTGACCACCAAGGTCACGCCGGGTTGCTTTGCGGGAGACTTCATTATACAAAGGGAGAAGCATGCGGGGGGGGGGAGAATTTTAAAGGAATTAGACAAAGAAATGTCACTTTATGTAAAAAAAAAAAAAAAAAAAAAAAAAAATCAAATTCAAGGGGGAATTCAAACCTAACAACTTCACTGCCTATACATGTAATAATAAAATATTTTTAAAAAATGCTCTGCAGAGGACCTAATACATTTTGGCATATGCTGCCAATGACAGCACCACTGCCACCTACTGTATTGGATGTGCAATTACACTTTATTCTAGTACAGCAAATAAATACAGTAAATAAATAAATAATCCCTGGGGTTACATGCGCCCCGTCAGGCATCATATTGCACGCTACCTTCCTAGGGGTGCCCGCCCCCGTATTTGAGATGGACTGATATAGACAAACAAGCATTCACACTCCAATTCACACCTACGGGCAATTTAGAGTCTTCCGTGGACCAAACAGCAGGTTTGTGGAATGTGGGAGGAAGCCGTAAGTAACCACAGAGCATGCAAAGTCATACAAAAGACTTTGAGCAGGGATTTGAATCCAGAACTTAAAAACTGTGAGGCAGATGTGCTAACCACTCATTTGCCATGCTGACTGTACTGCATATTGGTATTATATATTACAATTACTAATAATTATGGATGTTTGATACCACTTTTTTTTTCAGACTGATGCCAGTATGAGTACTTAATTCTGTGTGCTGATACCACAAGTACTTTTGACTAATTAAATAAATAAGTAAATAAATGAACTATTTAATTTTAAATAAAGACCTATATATTCCAATATCCTTCAAATTTGTCCTCTCTAGTGGACCTTTTTAAACCTGAATATCTCCCACCCAGTGCATACGTTTGAATTAGCATTTGTGCTCTATCGAGGACATTCAGAGCTTTCCAATCATACCAAATGTGTAGGGGTGGGGCTTTGCTCCCTTTGATTGCATCATAAAAGAAAATGGTTTCCCTCAGTGCAAGCACTTTTTAGGGCAGAGGAAAAGTAAGTGTATAACATTTTTTATTGAACAAATTGAGGCTTTAAAATGTTGTTAGCATGTTTTCTATAAGACTCTTAAGAACACATTAAAGTATTGTTTGAATTATTTTAACTGTATTTGAGCCTAGCATTTAAGTTTTAAAAAATGTCCTGCATAGTGGACACATCATAGCTTAAAAATATATATAGATGTTTTTTTTTTTCAAAAATTTCTTTTGCAGTATTCCAGTTACACAAAGATTGGGGAATATCAAAATAAACATGATTGGACAATATTTTTTTTCCTGGTAGTCAGGAGGATATAGCATTTTTTCTTAAATTTACATGAAATGAATGGAAATTTTCTATTCTTCTAATTTCTAGCTCCTAATTGTAAAAGGGCAGCCGATTCTGGTATCAGCCACTATCGTGGAGAATGATAATTTAAAATGATCGGCCTGATACACATACAAATGAATACAATGTCTTTATTGTCATTTTACAGCAGGTAGACAATGAAATTAGGAGCACTGTTTGATTTGGTACATAGTAAAAAAAATAAAATAAAATAAAAAATAAATAAAATAGCATATAGTGCGATGTAAGTCAATTGACAAATTTTGAAAAACAAGAACATTAATTCAATAGACTTGTGATAACTATCGAACAGGTAAAGTGACATTATAGGAAAGTAGTGACTATGTAAACTGTAAAGCAATGAAAGTGTTGCTTTTATCTTGGTGCCAAGAAACTGTACAGTATTTTAAAGCGAGTTTCGGAGCTTCATATGCTGCTTTTCTGCCATTTTGTGGCATTTGTAGGTTATTAGAATCTTTTTCAAGGCAAATGTCATTGTTGTTATTTTTGTCTGGTTTCAGCCCTTATCCATCACTAACAGCACTGTTTGTGTATGTGATTGTAATTTGTAGCGATGCACAATTGCATTTTATTGAGGGGTGAGTGAGTACTGATACCAGGTATGAGTATCATATATGGAGGACCAAAACTGTCATAAATAAATAAATAAATAAATAAATAAATAAATAAATAGTGAACATTTAAAAACAACATAACAATATAATCAAAAAAATTAAATACAAAAAAAAGCAACAGATAAATGCAAATTAAAAACAATAAATAAATAAGTAAATAAATAGATAGATAAATACATAAATAGTGGACATTTAAAAAAAATATAACAATATAATTCAAAAATTAAATAAAAAACTGATAAATGCAAATACAAACAACAATAAATAAATAAACAAACTGGACATTTAAAAAGAATATAACAATATTATTCAAAAATTAAATATGAAGAAAAGATAAAAGCAAATAAAAACAACAATAAATAAATAAATAAGGATTCCAAAATGAAAATTAATATAATAATAAATGCCACTTTTGCGTCCGTATAGAACTTTCTTGTTATGTTTCAGTTCGGTGGGGTTGGGGTTTTGTTTAGTTTTGGCTGTTTATGTTGTACTGTCTTGTCCTGTCAAGGTGTTTATGCTTGTAGAGTTGAGTCTAGTTAAGTTTCTCCACGTTAGTCCAGGTTCTTCCCGTCTAGTTCTGTCTTCTTCACGTCAACCCAGGTCACGTCATGTCAAGTCATCCTCACGTCATGTCAGTCTTCTCCACGTCATCCCAGGTCACGTCATGCCAAGTCTTCACGTCACACCAAGTCTTCATGACCATGCCACGCCAAGCCTTCACGCCACGCCAAGTCATATCCACGCCTCACCCAGTCACTCCACGTTCAGTCCAGTAAATAAAGTTATTCTCATTCCTGCCCTTCTCCCTGCCTGGTTTTTCCACCTTTGGGTCCCACCACAACCGTATCATAACAGGATGCTCCCACCAACCCGGACCCAACGGAGATTTCAAGTCCCCGTTCCAGCTCCCCGGCAGCCTCAAGTCCCCGTTCCGGCTCCCCGGCTGCCTCAAGTCCCCATCCCGGCTCCTCGCCAGCCTCAAGTCCCCATCCCGGCGCCTCGCCAGCCTCAAGTCCCCGTCCCGGCGCCTCGTCGTCTTCAAGTACCCATCCCGGCGCCTCGCCAGCCTCAAGTCCCCATCCCGGCGCCTCGCCAGCCTCAAGTCCCCGTCCCGGTGCCTCGCCGGCTTTAAGTCCCCGTTCCGGTGCCTCGCCGGCTTCAAGTCCCCGTCCCGGCGCATCGACAGCCCTTGGATGCTTCGCCTGTCCTGCTGCTGCCGCTTCAACCCCAGGATAATTCCCCTGTGCCCCTGCCTCAGCCTCCTGCCCCTCGTCCGGCGGCCCCACGTCCTCCTGCTCCTCGTCTGGCGGCGCACGCCCTGCGCCCGCCGCCTCCTGCTCCTCGCCCGCCATCTCCTGCTCCTCGTCTAGCGGCGCACGCCCTGCGCCCGCCGCCTCCTTCTCCTCGTCCGCCGGCGCACGCCTTGCGCCCGCCGCCTCCGGCTCCTCGTCCGGTGGCTCACGCTCTGCGCCCGCCACCTCCTACTCCTCGTACTGTGCCGCTGCCGCCACTGGACGCTACACCTGTACCACAGTCGCCTCTGGACGACGTAGCCCCTGGCCTCTCTGGCCCTGTCCGACGCAACCCCTGGCCTCTCTGGCCCTGGTCGTCACGGCCGGCTCAGGTTCCCTCGTCGCGGCCAAGTGCCGCAGTCTCAAGTCCCTTCGTTGCAGCACAGTTGCCGCAGTCTCAAGTCACCTCGTCACGGCCAATTGCCGTTGTTTCAATCAAATATCCTTGTCACGGCAGAGTTGCCGCCGTCCCAAGCGTCTTCATCTAAGCCCCAGCCCAAGTCTCAAGTGTCTTCGTCTCAGCCCCAGCCCAAGTCTCAAGTTTCTTCATCCCCTCCGCCACAGTCTCAAGCTTCTTCGTCCCCTCCGCCACAGTCTCCAGGCCTGGGGTCCGCCCCGAGCAGCGCGGTCACGGCAGCCGATCCGGGACTCATCGGCAGGAGGCGCAAAAGACGAGCCCACCGTGGGGACCGGCCCTTGGCGGAGCCTCCCCAGTGTCCGCCCCCAGAGCCTGCGATTATGCCGCCTCCTGGGCCACCCCCCCGATACTGATTGCAGGGCTTTTTGTGAGGCCGTCTTTCGCCCCTTAGTAGCCTCCTATTCGTACCCTGGCTGAGGGCTGTGTTTTGCTCCCATTCCCATTCCCGGCCCCGCCCTCCCCGTTTTGGCTTGTTTTTTGTTTTGGGGACGTCTGGGAGCCGTCCCTTGTATGGAACTTTCTTGTTATGTTTCAGGTCGGTGGAGTTGGGGTTTTGTTTAATTTTGGGTGTTTATGTTGGACTGTCTTGTCCTGCCAAGGTGTTTATGCTTGTAGAGTTGAGTCTAGTTAAGGTTCTCCACGTTAGTCCAGTTTCTTCCTGTCTAGTTCAGAGTCCTCTTCATGTCAACCCAGGTCACGTCATGCCAAGTCTTCGCGTCACGCCATGTCTTCACGCCACGCCAAGTCATGTCCACGCCTCACCCAGTCACTCCACGTTCAGTCCAGTAAATAAAGTTTTTCTCATTCCTGCCCTTCTCCCTGCCTGGTTTCTCCGCCTTTTGGGTCCCACCACAACCGTATGAAGAATGAACGGAAGTTTACAAGCGCACTCTTCCGTTTAGTTGGAGCTTTGCAACAGTGTTTTTGTTGCCTAAAAAAATCATTAAGACATATAAACACGGCACAAAGTTCACCTGTTGCTTTGCCACTCAAGCTGCTCTATGCTGGATAACTGTAAATCTGAGTCTTATTTGGTCCCTCTCTAAATCGAGTCAAATTTACTCTACAGACTTTACTGTGTATAGCCAAACTTTTTGTAACTTGATTTTCATGCATGCACAAACACAATGCACACTTCGCTTATTGCCATTAATGTCATGGAATTTTAAGGGAAAATGCTATTTTGGGACAAATGGGTCTTTCTTTTAAAATTATCTGTGACTGTCATTGTTTTTTTGTTCTTAAATTGCCTCAAAAGCACGAGTGGTATCTATACTTGTATCGGTAACTACTCAAGAGTTGAGTACTCATACTGGTAGTATTCTTTTTCCAACCATGGATACTGAAATAAAGCAAACAAAAGTACAGCATTTAGCACTTTTTTGTAGGCCTATACATGTCACAGACTATACGACTAATTAAATATGGAATTAACAGTAGGCCTACACGTTGTCAGAAAGTTACATGGCTATCCGGCAATTATGCAGAGAGAAGCTAAAGAAGAGGCACAAGAAGAAAAAGGCTGAAGGGGTTAACCAGAGGGAGGGCGCCCACTGGGAGGCGGTGGAGGAGGAGGGTGGGTGGGGGTGCATGCTATAAAAGTCACTCAAGAGAGCCCGTAAGTCAAACGTGCCATGCTAGTTTGCTTTGCCCCCCTTCCTCCTGCAGGACACCTTGAGGTGCGAGACCCCCTTCAACCTCCTCTTCCGCACCCCGCCACCATTATGGAGGATTTCTTGAAGAGAGCGGAACACGCGAGCGAGGACTCAAAAGGTCGAAGACATCTTTAGGAAACTTGTTTGGTTCCGATCCAAACGAGCTCTCGTCACATGGGCGCACGATGCGGACAAAAGCGGAAACGTTTCTTAAGTGGCCTTGAGGACGAACAAGTTTGAATTAAGGAATTGTTGCGGATCCGAACCAGCAGATCCACACGTGTGGTTCTCTCCAATTAGTTCTTTATTCAAGGAGAAGCCGCCAGATCTGCTTTAGCAACTTCTCCCCGAAGTGGACTTTTTGGGGGACTGCGTCGATCCGTTTCCCCTCACTTTTTGCATTTCTGATCCCCGACGTGGCTCCGAAGTGGTGTTGCGGCTCCTCGTCCCCGGCGGATCCGGAGATCGGAGCCTCTGCACCGGGCGGAGGCGGAGCCGCGGCGACCTCGGAGGCTCCGAAGGGCGGCCGCGTCAGGAGGATGGTGCGGCTGGCTGCAGAGCTCCTGCTGCTCCTGGGACTTCTCCTCCTCACCTTGCACATCACCGTGCTCCGGAGCAGCCCGCTGCCGCCGGCCAACGTCAGCCTGAGCTTGGATCAGAGCGAGGTGAGCACTCGCAGATGGGTCTGATCAAATGTGAGTGTGTTGACACATGCGCGGAAGCGAGGCTGTCCCGAGGGTGTCCCCCGGGGATGGCAGTCAGTCAAGTCAGTGAGCACGCGGGGTCAGGGGTCAGATCCCTCCAACCGCAAGGCTGACACACCCCCTGTTGTTGTCCTGGGGGGGTTAAATGCTCGCCACGGGCACTTCTCTGTCATCATGCACACATCACTGTCATTTTGGGTGATGAGATAGACGGGTCAGAGGTCAGGTGGACCCCTAAAATGCGCCCCTTTTTGTCTTTCAACCTGGTGGGCCGGTGCCTTGCTCAGGGGCACCTCGAAGTTAGTCAGGAACTAGACACATTTTCTCCGCACAGTTTTTGAATGACATACCGACTTCAGACTCCATTAGGACCCTCAACTGCATTGCTTTTCTAACCATTAATTGATTAATCAACATATAATTGATTTATCAAATTAATCAACAGCTATTTGCACTTAACTCGATTAAGAATGTAATAAAACCCAATAATGTCATAATTTTCCCAATAATGTCATGTATTTGTTTTTATCAATAATGTAATAAATACATTTCTATGTAATAACAATGTAATAAATACTTTATTACATTATTGGTGATCTATTACATTTTTAGTTGGGGCTTTTTTCCCCCTCTAAAACTCATAATATAGACCTTGACAGATAAGGTAATATATATGTTCATTTTCAGTCCAAAGTTCAACATTTAATGTTTTGAGAATCTAAAACTGCTATATTAAATAAGCAGAAAATGGAGTGTTTGAAAAGTTTGATGTTAAATGATTCAGAGTTGATTTCAACCTCAAAGTGTATTTTTAACACTGCCTGATTTAAATAGAGGCTAATGTTGAAGGTTTAAAAAAAAAAAAAAAATGTAATAGGGTATTACATTTTTGGTACAAATATTACAATATCAATCAGGTCAGGGTATTTTTTTTTTACATTATTGGTGAAATGATTATTGGGTTTTATTAAATTTTTAATCAATTTACGTGCAAATTTTATTACATTGCATTTTTAGGATATTATTACAGGGTGCGACACTCCGTCATGAAAACAGACTGATTATCTTTTGGGTTTAATGAAATAAAGACATTTGCAAACATCTGCTTTTACTTTGGAAAACAAAGACCAAACCAGTATCGGTTTCAAACGGGTTGGTGAGTACAACATCATCCCGTCTTGTGTGATATTAATAGTTGTTTTTCTAATGACTAAACAATACCAAATAAACAGCAATAAAACAAAAATGTTTTATAATTTAGTGACTAAAGGGCAACTTTTCTGTTTGCTTTGTAGTTTAGAACATAACGACACGACCCCACCAAATTTCACAAGGGGGACATTTGTCAACATGTCACCTCTTAAGAGATGCTCTAATAGTTTAACTGTCTATTTTAACAGCAGTAGAAAGCACACAGACAGACTCCAGTCGAACCCCCAGTCCTGACTCAGAGGTTAAGACAGGTCTGGGATCAACAAGCCAGTGTTTAGCATCCTCCAGCTGCTTGTGGATATATTTTTAGCCTGCAACACAACAAATATTTTCTTCACGTCCCAATGATGAATGGGTACTTACACGCAATAGAATGGTAACCGCGCCCACCATCACCAGCTTAATTAGCACTTATGAATGAAAAGAATGTTTCCCGTAACTTAAGGATGGTATTGGAGCTTTGCTTTACTGTTAGTGCCATCACACATCACAGCAAGTCTATGTTCAGCTGGATGTGAAGACATGCAAAGCTGAGGAAATATGTCAAGAATGTGTGGAATATTTGACACACGGCCAACTGTTTGATTGGGCAGGCAGGGCGAGGACCAGGACGGAGTACCCCGCTCCCTGCAAAAAAAAAAAATTCAAAAATATAGAACACAAACTGCTAAAATCCTTTTGAAAATGTCTTTAGCTGCGTGTTTACACTAGTCTGTTCACCCTTTTAGTAAGAAGAATACATTATGTTGTATGTTATTGTTTGGCCTACGTATGTGCCCCACTGTGTGGATATGCTCCAGTGGTCCACGACAGTGGGCAGTGATGTAATCTTTGAGTGAGGCTCGTCACAACCCAGCAGGTGCATTTGTCATTCCAAGGTGTCGGATTGAAAATGCCATTCACAGAAGCACCAATGACAGAATGCAGCTCCCTGCACCTGTAGCACTGCAATGTAATAAACACTACACGCAAACACAGTGTTGTGCAAAATCATGGGCCAATATTGCATATGTTATTTTAGCAATTGTATTATGCCAATATAGTGGATGGTTTCTTTATTGGGTTACTACACAGGCCTAATAGAGATAAACTAAGGTGACATGTTCAGAGAAAATTGTCTTAATGAGGCCGATTGAGGCAGATTTTTTGGAAAAAAATAAATGAATTAAAATTGAAAATGAAAATGAATTACATAAAATGATCTTATCAACAAATGTCATATTTTGAATATTTTGGGACCCAAGGTTATTATGGTGTGTGTGTGTGTATATATTAGGGATGTAACGATAAGCGCAATATCGTGATATCGTGATATTAAAACTGCCACAATATCGTCGTTGTCATGTTCACGATATTTAAATGTCATAATTGTCTGCTTTAATCGACCGGCTGATTAATAGGTCGGGCCCTACAAATTAACCTTTTATAACTGTGGATGTTAGCACAAAATCTTTCAGCTTCTGCAAGAAATCAAAGAAATGGCAGGAAAATCCTACTAGAACAACTGAACTGTATTTGGTGTTCATCAGAAGCACCTTTAAAGGTGGCATTTTGTTTGTGCTGATTAGAATTTAATACGAGTTTGAATGTTATTGGTTAATTCTGAACAGCCACAACCCCAGATATGAAAGATTTAACAGGGGTGTGTAGACTTTTTTTTAATTTATTTATTTATTTAAAACATTTTTGAAAACCATATAAATCTTCCTATTATGGTATGGGTTGAATTGAGCAGTTCGTTTAACATGCATTAATTGAATTGTCCTCACTGAAGCAAAATAATGAAATGGCTTGTAATGGAGTTAACAATAAGACACAGCATTAATTATAGATATTTTTTAAGATTTTATTTTTTATTTAATTTATTTTACTTATATTGTTTACATATTTTTTTTATATATGTTTTAACTTTTTGTATTTGTTTCTTTTATGACACTTTTGGATAATAATAATACGATGTTTTTCCTGAGAAACAAATTGTAACAGGAGAGTTCAAGACGGTCTTTCATCAGCAATCTGTTGCATCTCCAAAACATCTCCCCGCTGTCTGCGACCAAATCTTGTCAAGTCTTGGTCAGATCTCACGCTCCTGTGAGTCTAAACAAAGAACGGGTATCATGGCGGCGCCAGGGCTGCACGTCTCCACGAAGAAGCATTTGGTGACATTTTGCATTCATGCAAGATGACAATTTGGAGACGATTTGCA
This sequence comes from Festucalex cinctus, assembly GCF_051991245.1. NCBI lineage: Eukaryota > Metazoa > Chordata > Actinopteri > Syngnathiformes > Syngnathidae > Festucalex > Festucalex cinctus. The sequence goes on from NC_135424.1 coordinate 15,136,300, forward strand.
AAATATGCTGTGCTGCTTTGAAGTTCATTCGACATATTAAACTTAACTTCAAGATTTGAATTGTAATTTGATTTTGTAGTTATTTCTTGATTGCTAATGTAAACAAAGAATGACTGGCGTGACGGGGCAAGATGGTTTATTTTTCCGCCTACGTGAGTGCAGTGTTGAGAAGCATCTGGCCCAATGTGCAACGGCCTTCATTTCCTGCCAGCCCCCCGGGGGGGAACGGACCCCTGAGTTGTTCCCAATTGAAAATGGAGTCATGCCCCTTTAAGCAGCCGTCACCAAGTGAAAAAAGGGGAAGCGGGAAAAGAACAGGAGCGAGAGGAAAGGGGTGTGCGAGGAGGGTGGCTTGTGTGTGCATGTGTTCATTCACGGCTTTTGAGAGTTGAAAGGGGGGGGGGGTGACACCCTGGGGGGCCCAGATGAACTGTGGGACCGTGTGTCACTTTTGATCTCCAAATTAAAGCGCACGGCTCATTGAGGAGAATTGCATGGGACTGATGGCAGGTTGAGCGCAGCCAGACTTTTTTTTTTTTTTTTTACATATATACACTTTTTTTTTTTTTTTTTTTAAACCACTTTTAATATGCTTCTGACTCTGGACTATATTAAAGACAAATGAGAAAACAGCATGTTGTTTCCCCTCAATTTCCATTGAGGCTCATATGGAAAAGAGAGAGGTGCTCACTTTGACACTATCAGGAAGTGATGGAGGTTACACAACTCAGACGTAATTCCTTTCTCATGACTAATTTGCTCATTTTTTCCAACTACGAGTTTTTGGCTATTCGTTTGCTGAAATACTCAATGTGTCTGTAATTTGAGCGCATAACAATGTGGTTGGCCCTTTACACCGCTGATATACTGTAGACACATTTGTGCTTGTTAATTGAAGCTACTTTAGTTCCTTTAAGTAGTTTCCAATTTAATGGTTATTCATATAATAGTGTAATATTTTTCAGCTCCACTAGTCTAAATATGGCATTCTGATCAATATTGTCTTTGTGGAATATGAGTTAAGCAGCAAGATCCACTCATTTTTATCCATCTCACTGGGTAGCCATTTTGCCACTGTCAACTGAAAATGTCATCACAGTTGCTCAGGTAACAACCAATCACAACAGGTCAGCTAATTGTGATGTCATTTTGAGTTTGTGTGTTGATGAGTTTCTGTGATGTCATTTTTAGTGGCAAAATGGCCGCCAACTTAGATAGATAAAAAAAAAAAAAAATGGGTGGATTTCGCTGCTTTATTTATATTCCATAAACGCAATACTGGGGGGGGGATAATTGAAAAAAAAAAAAGATAATTGAATGAAGACACAATTTTTAAGTAAGTATATAAAAAAATGTTAAAAAAAAAATAACATTTGAAGTTAATTCCTAATCCAATCGTATTTTTCAATGTTTTGGGTGTTTTTTTTTTCTTTATTCTTTTTATTTGTTTTTTTTTAACCCCTTAAAATTCGGATGGTCTCTGGCGGGCAAACATTCTTAAAAAAAATATAAACTCTAAATGGTTCAGGAACAGCTTCAAACTTACTTTGAATGCAACTTTTTTTTAAAGCATTTTCGGCAAAATTGCTCGTATGATAAAGGGTTAATAAAGATATCACCTTCCAAGCATTGTTTTTTTTTTCAATCAAAATTAACCCTACATTCAACGTTTTAGGGTTTGTTTTTAAGTGTGTTTTCTGACAAATATACTTTAGAACTACCCCCTTCAAAAAGGATACTTGACGAGACATTCTCAGCAATAAAATGTTAATATTTTGCTCAGAATTAACTTGATAACTTCATTATTTTTCATATACAACTAATAATACTTGCTGTCGACTGAACATGACATCACCCGTTGCTGAGGAAAAAGGTAACAACCAATCATGGCTCACCTGTTTTTTGGGTTTGGTCAGCAAAATGAGCCATGATTGGTCGTTATCTATTTCCTCAGCACAGGTGATATCTTCAGTCGACAGCAAGTGGCAAAATTGGTTTTTAAAAGTATTCATTGTTCATGAAAAATAATGATATAGACAAAATGTTATCTTCTTTCTGTTGAAAATGGCTCAAGGAGTCAAGTATCCATTTAATATTGAAATGTTACAACAACAACAAAAATATTCGTCATAGAATTGCAGCCATAATATGACCAAGCAAACATTTACTACATAATGTACGTTTTCATAAGTACAAAAAAATATTGCATACTTTGTAGAATACATGTTTATGCTTCCACTCCAGTCAGATGGATGCCGACACTGTCAGACTATCTTGCGTTTATACTGTAGAAGTGCTCGATATTGGTTTGCCTTCAAGTTTTTACAGCTTGCATCAACAACTGTCAGTCTGTCCAAAGAGCCGAGTGTACGGTCTGCAAAATAGTTGACGTGAGCCACGCATAAATCAAATGGCATTATGGTATTAAAGCTAAACAGTGAAACGACACGACTGTTGCAATGGGAAGTAGGATCATACTTTAAAGTTTGACATGACATCATCTAAATTGGAGTTGGGATTAGATCATCTGACTGACTGCCACGTGTATAACACAGCATATGACAACAGAATATTCATCTGGATCAGATTACATAGGAACACAGGATAATTAAGGATTTACCCCGAAAACACTCTTGTTGGGCTACATGATGCAGTTGTTAGGTTTAACAGCAGTTATATCTGAAGCATCAAGTCTTCTCATGTTGACAGCAACAGCACAATATAAGTGTGATTCAAAATAAGGCAGAAAAGACAACTCAAATGAGTTCAGGATTTTTTTTTTTCAATATGAGCCTTTTTTTTTATCATGAACTTTGTTTTTTTTATATATTTATATTGCTAACCTCCCCACAATATCGTGTGAATCATCTTCTCGTGAAGTTCATATCTTGAAAAAATCGTATCCTAACGTTTGAATATTGTGACCTCCCTTGATTTCACCCACCCGATAAATGCTCCGTTGGCTGCAACAAATCCAAAGTAATGATTTTGCAATGTTTGCTTTGGGTTGTCTGTGGAGACACTGCGATGGAAAACCATCAGTTTCACACTACTTGGTCTTTCAGCCAGCATCAGAGTGTGCTATATGCGTGCATTGCACATTACTATGTTAAAATATCTACATTCTCTGTCGGTCAAAACAGGATTCAGTCCAACAGACACTGAAAGCAGTTGTTAGACAGATGATTTAGGCAGATTATGTTTTGGCCAAAGCAGACTACAGTTTCTGGCTTCGCTATTTGGAGCTCACACAGTTGAGAGAGATTTATGGCAGAGGTAATGTCCACATGAATGTCTTGTCAACATGGAAGATCATCCTAATATTGTTGGATGTGCACACGCCAAGTCGCATACTCTGAGGTTGTTTTTCTCATTCACACCTGACATTTAAAGGATAGTAAAACTGTCTTGTATCAGGGTTTCACAAACCAACGATAAAATATGTTCCTTTCCTCCCTTTGGCAGAATATCATCCACACACAAAGCAGCTCATCGGACCAACGGACTCCCGAAGGTTCCTGGCGGTCTGGTGCAGAGCACCGCTTCACTCATCGGTCCTCCGCCCTGCCGTGGGGGCAAGGCGCTGGCAGTAACGTCCACAAAGATGGCCCTGGAGCTTTCCTCCTGGATCTGCAGAATTTCCCCGACCTCTCCAAAGCTGATATCAATGGGCAGAATCCCAACATACAGGTGATCATGTGTGACTGTGTGCCTGCCCCACCGCTTTTCATGCTTTCACTGCTGCTCGTAAGACATGGCTACTCAAGCAATCAGGACAGGAAGGGCAAGCAGGAAGATGGAGAATAGTTGGGTGCACATCACTAACCCCCCCTTTCTTCTTTGCGCTCCTCTGCCTCCACTTCTGTCCCACTTCCTGGGATCTAATGAAGCTTAAGGCCTAGATACACCAATCCGACATCGGCCAAACATGACCGACACCGACCCGCTGTGGTCCCGGCCCAGACGTCGGCACTTTGCGTAGAAAAATAACGTAAATCTACACCGCACCAACCCTGACTATTACGTACCTTCAGTGCATGTGCAAGAAGTACTTCACCTCCATACCATCGACGGCGGGAGTCATTATTCTTACAGGCAACCGGAAACCTCTTTATGGGGACAGGATATAAAAACGTAAACAATGCATACCAGTTACTTTTTCTCTTACGATGTCCACCCACTTGAATGAAACCCTCCGCCTTTTTGCACAGTATTGTATATAAAAGTAAATACTACCTGCTATATCCAGCTGTGTCCCCATGTCATGCCATAGTTTGGCTTTCATACCTTTGTTAGCGTACCCTTTAACGGTAATATGCCGGTCTCTCTTGAACCAAAGAGACAAAGTCATCTTCCCAATCTTCTATCCAGACATTGTATGTTCAAATGCGGAGGGTACAGCAGGGTGACGTTAAGTAAAATGAGGGGAACAAAATGGCCCAGGCTTTGTATCAGTACTGTTTATCCACATTCGTCACTTCCTCTTCTTGCCCCATGTGCTGATTTGCTAGGTAACAGCCAATCACAGTGATTAAATGCCCCGCCACCCTACGCCGATTCAACATGTCGAATTTGCTGGAAATGCCCCACCCAGACATATTCCAACTCGATCCGACTTTACGACAGTAATTTATACACTGATCAGATGCTGTCGGCCCAACACTGTCCGACTCCCGACGTCGGATTGGACTTTAAGGTCTCATGTCTATCATAATGACAAGTGATGGGCAGACATTTGCCCGCAATGCTCAGCCTCACGCAGGAATACAGCTGGCGGTTTATGTAAATTTGTGGTGAACCCTCATCCATGTTCCCCCGGGTGCAGATGGCCGGCTAACCACTGCTATATTTAAATGATTCTCCGGTTTTAATCTAGCAAGGGGGTCCCTTCATTTCTGCGAGCATCACCACTAAATCCGAGGACGAACAAAGTGTATTAACATCTCAAGATGTGGGAAGAGCGAGGAGCCACCAATTGAGCAAGGGCGTGAGGCTGTGGGAGAAGAGAGGGAGGAGGCGGGGGTCTTTGATCCTGGGACTCATCTGGCTTTCATGGTCTGGAGGAGGCTGAGGAGCCCTTTGAACTTTGTGCTTAGGTGGAGAGACCCAGTGAGGTGGGAGGGTGGCCGAGGGGCAGGGGTGCTGGTCCCGGCTCATCTGGGAGGCACATGTGTTTGTACAGAAAGGGGTTTGGGGGGGGGGGGGGGGGGGCGTGGCTATCGGGAAGTGTCACCTCTTTGCACCCAGTTGACCCGTTTGGTTGAGGAGAAGAACCTTTAAGATTGGCCTCAGAGGGAATTAAATGTTCACCTTGAATGATATGATACAGTGACTACACTAAAACCCGAATATTGGCAAAAAAACTGAAAATGCTGAAACCCGAATAAGACCCCTGAGGCATCCCTTTTCTAACAAGAATATTTGAGTAAGCCCTGCAGAGCCTATTTCGAGGCATGGCTCAATGTGGGGTGGACCTAAAAGTTTGACTCCACTCACACTGATTCGCAACCTCTAAGCACCTTGTCCTTCTTCTTCACCCGAATATTTACTGCATGCTAACAACAGGGAATGGTAGCAACAAGGCCAAATGTTTATCCTCCATCTAATGGATCCTCTGTTGCTGACATCTTTCCGATCGTCAGGCCAAATTCTTCTCAAATAATAGTCAGCATGACTCTGAAACTACCTTTCTTTTTTTTATGGTAGGTGACAATTGAGGTTGTGGATGGATTGGAGGCACACGAACCAGAAAAGGGTCACCGCAAGGAGAGCAAACCTAACTGGGCTTCTCCTAACTGGCGAAACTGGTGGCCTCACACTTCTTCCACCACTCATCAAGGGCAAGAGCCCGATCGCTCCTTCGGAAGCGACGGTGAGGACAGCAACTTCCTGAGGCCGCCGGCGGACTGGGACCGGAGAGGCGGCGCAGGAGACAGAGGCAAACCCCAAACGGAATATGGTGAGAAGCACAGCAGCAGCAAAGAATATTTACAGCAGAATTCATGGTCGAGCATGTCCACATTTGGCCACGGTTTGATGTAAGATGTATAATTTACAGATTTGCTGATTCAGGCTGTCACCATAACAAGTGCTGCTATCCCCAGACAGGCTTTTGGCAGCACTTGCTTGAAACCTTTTAACACTCTTTTATGAGAAGGATTCCTCTATGGTGTCGAGCTCGCTAGGTGACACGATTTAAATGCTTCTTAACATCAAAGTTGAGCAGCAGGAACGAGGCCAAAAGCACTGCTGAGCCGCCTCGCCGCTCTCAAAACACTCTCCAAGAGTAACCCCGCACATAAATCAAGTGTGGAAGAATTTACACTCACTGTCATACAGTATGGTGCAGTCCGAGTCGTAGCATGCCCAAACCAATGCGGTGAAACAAGAATGTGGCCGCTGTGGAAAATGTCACTTTATCCGCTCACACTTTGACTTAAGCGGTTAGGCGTGCGACTTTATAGTGTTTTCCTGTCAAACCCATGTCCATGTCTAATGTTTTTAGCTTATCACTGTGGTCAGCTCTTGTTTATCTTTCACTTCGTAGGACAATAACAGGCAGGGAACTGTCTTCAGATTTCAGAGATTTAAATTCGGGAATCAGAAGTGTGAGGTCGGCGACGATCTATTTCTAGGAATAATACTTTTTTTGGTAGTCACTATTACCGATACCAAGTACTGATACCACTAGTACTTTGGATACATATAATTTCCCAAAATAAAAAAAAATGACAGAAAGTTTTAAAGAACAGCTCTATGTCCTAATAGGGCATTGTACTTAAAATTGTATGAAATTAACAACAATTTCGTATTCTTCTCATTTCTGGTCATAAAATGGCCACAAGAGGCCCGCTGTTACTGGTATTGGCCATCATCGCGAGTACCTTGAAATAAGGCCGGCTATCGACCCAATACCGATACCTGGTAACGGTACTCGCCCATCCCTATCAATTTCTGTAAATTGTGTTAATCAACCTATAGACCAATGGAGCTGAAATGATGAGAATATTAAAGTTGATATAGCAAGGTACTGACAGGTCAAATCATCAAATTATCTTTCTAGCATTCTGTGTTGTCTATAAACAGTATATAATTACCAATAATTGCTTGTAGCCTCTGCCAGCTGCTGACTTGTAGTGGCAACCATTATGCATAGGGATGGGCAAGCGAGTACCATAATCAGGTATCACATCGAGCCGATACACGACCTTTCAAAATATCAGTACTCACAACAGTGGACGATACCACTATCGGCCAACCTCTTGTGGCCGTTTTAAAGGAACTAGAAATTAGAAGAATAGAAAATTGTCATTAATTTGATGCAATTTGAAGGAATAATGCTATAATCGGTGTTTAAAATTATGTGCCATTCGTTTTTGTTTTTTTTGGGGGGGATTTATGTATCTAAAGTACTAGTGGTATCAGTATCAGTACTTGGTATTGGTGACAAGAGTTGAGTACTCATACTGGTATCAGTCTGGGGTGGAAAAAGGGGGTTCATATCCTGTGTATCTGTGGCTCTGGTGCCTTGCTTGAGGGCAACTCAACAGTGCTCTAGAACTAACTGGCACCCCTCAAGTAAATTTAGGACTAGAGTTATTACATTAGCATTCAAATGCGGTCATAGGTCACACTTGCTCTTTGGTTTTATTATCCTATAGAAGGGGAGCATTGGGTGTCTATCTGTTCATAATAAGCGGCAGATGGCAAGGAGCAGGGGGTGGGGGCACTGTGGGTGTAGTATATAAGAGGGTTTGGACCTTGTCCAGAAATACTTCCATCCCAACATGCCCACATTAATTCTCCTCATTGATGGAGCGCTGCCTTCCAGACGAGCATGTCAGTGAAATCTGTGTTTGCATGCGGTTGTGCAGATGGACTCCGGCAGTGGAAGAGCCGAGTGTATAACTGTTTCCATGTATGCCCATTACCGCCATGTGCTCGATGATAATTGGACTTAAAGAGGATTTCTTGCCAATTCACTTCCCATTTTCAATGGGATGAATCACGGATAGAGCAACTAAATGGTGTCCAGGGTGTGCCTTCACTTGGAAGCGCTGCGCTAAATGTCTTAAATCAGTGGTGGAATTTGCTAAATCCATGCTTGTTACTCCACACATTGACTACACTGCTCATTGCCTTGGCATTATTTGCTTAACAATCATCCATTAGTTGGTACAATCCATATGTACCGGTACACAAAAAAGCTCATCTGGGAAGTGCTTTAATGGGGGGAGTGGCAGAATGTTGAGCCCACCGCATTTCCCCTCTCATGTGGTCCCTTACTTATTATTAGTGAGGCAAGCTAATAGAGTAAATTTCAGCATGTGGCCTACATCAGCGTTGTGATAATTTTCTCTCCGATTCAGACTACATGGATGGAGAGGGGGACTGGAGTAACTGGTCACTGTGCAGTGTCACCTGTGGAAATGGCAACCAGAAGAGAACCCGGTCTTGTGGTTACGCCTGCACTGCCACTGAGTCCAGAACCTGTGATATGCCCAATTGTCCAGGTAAATATTTGATTTTGGCATCATAATTAAAAATAAAGCCTTTACAACATTTTGATTGACGCTCAACTGAGGTTATCATTTTACACTATAGTAGTGTGGCTGTAGTTTGGAGTGGGGAATAATTACACTGCAACTTAAGAACTGTTTTTCATAGTTTGGGCATAATACTATTAACACCTCACAGTTAGGGGTACTAAGTTCTATACCCCTAAAAAAAAATACCATAATAAAACAAACTACTACTTAGTGGAGTGTAGACATCCTCATTATTCCTCGGTCTAATCCCAATAGCCAACAAAAACTAATTGCTAGTCAAATCACAACTAATCTCTCAAAACTGAGTACTGTACATTAGAGAGAGAGAGAGAGAGAGAGAGAGAGAGAGAGAGAGAGAGAGAGAGAGAGAGAGAGAGAGAGAGAGAGAGAGAGAGAGAGAGAGAGAGAGAGAAACATTTAGCTCTTGTATTGGCTGTCTACATTGTACTCCAACTCAACAATTAGGTAATGTCTCAAAATCTCATATATTGGTGCGATGATTCTGCTATTTTCAGAGATTAATGCGGCCATAGGTAGAGATGTGCCCAATTTTGTTGAATTTTGTTGGCGGTTGGTCGTAGTTTTCTGACATTTAAGCCACATTAACTCATTTGATCCCAATATGTAAATACGTTTTTTTTTATTGTTTTAAGTGTCCCAAAGACGTATTTATACGTTTTTTTGTTTTTTATGCTAGAGCATACAGAAGGCTTTGATGCAGCCTCTCAACTGCAAAGAACGGTTGCAGAAATGGTAGTTATTACACAAACGGTCAGCAGGTGGCAGCAGAGCAACGGAGATCAACCAGGGCCATGTAGAAAAAAAGCTCATTTACTTACAATTTTAAATAGCTTTGTGAAACCTGATTAAACTTAGCTCTCTTCTAATGCTAATTGCTGCAAAACAGAAACAGATAGAAACATAATTTTTTCTTTCCTAATGAAAGACTTTAATCTTTCTTTTGATAGGTTCCATGTTCTTATAGCAATAGAACACAATATTCTGTGGGCCTTGCAAAATCTCAAAATCCTGTAAAACAGCCGGGAGCGAAAGAGATTGCTTCTGTGAAAATGGCTGGGAGTGAAGTGTTTTTAGGCTGTCCTCATTTTGTCACTTGCCGTCAACTAAAGATGACATCACAGTTGCTCAGGGCTCATGTAGTGATCAATCACAGCTCAGCTTTAAAAAGGTGACCCGCGATTGGTTGTTACCGGAGCCCTGTGACTGTCATGACTAGGGTCATGCAGGGGTTATGCTTACTGTGACTAGGGTCATGTAAGGTTTATGTTTACTGTCATGACTAGGGTCATGCAAGGGTTATGCGTACTGTGACTCGGGTCATGTAAGGGTTATGTTTACTGTCATGACTAGGATCATGCAAGGGCTATGTTTGGGTCATGACCGTGAGGTCAATTGTCTGTCTTGGACTGATCTAATCGGCATCTAGTTTCAACTGGTAATTCGCTATATGATGTCAGGAGCTATGTGATGTCAGGAATCTTTAATCTCTTTATCTGGACAACAGCCAATCATATAATTCCATGTCAGTCCCGTTACCCACATGTCTAGCCACAACCAATCAAATCGATTCGCTGTCAATATAAGCCTGTCTTAGAAGGGTGTGTTTTTGTCGGATTATTACCTCTGCACAGACCAAGTTAGCTTAGTGTTTCATGATTCTTGATACATTCTCGTTGTTTCTGGTCTAGTCAAGTTAGTTCCGTGCCTCTTGATGTTATGCGAATAAAGTGTTAAAATCTTAAATCTGTTCCACATTTCACTTAGGTATTGAAGATGCTTTCAAGACCGCTGCGACTGAAGTGAGCCTGCTTGCCGGAACAGATGATTTCAATGCCACTGAGCTCTTTGGTGTTGGTATGTTTCTCTTGACACACCATCCCTCACTGAAAAGTTCCCACTCTGTCAAAAGCACTTCATCAATCTACTGTTGCAGTCTCGCACTGTAACATTATCTGTCTTTATTGTTTTTATCTTCCAATACTGGAACAAGATTTACAATTTTAAAGTGTCTCCATGTCTTGTAGACACAGACAGCTGTGAGCGATGGATGAACTGCAAGAGCGACTTCCTGAAGAAATACATGACTAAGGTGGCCAACGACCTTCCCAGCTGCCCTTGCTCGTACCCAACTGAGGTGGCGTACAGCACCGCCAATGTGCACGACGCTCTTTCACGAAGAAATTTCCGATGGAAAGATGCCAGCGGGCCAAAAGAGAAACTGGACATCTACAAATCCACGGCCCGCTACTGCATTCGCTCCATGCTGACACTGGAGTCCACCACACTGGCCGCACAGCACTGTTGCTACGACGACAGCATGAAGCTCATCACGCGAGGCAAAGGCGCCGGGACACCCAATCTTATCAGTACCGAGTTCTCGGCTGACCTGCACTACAAAGTGGACATCTTGCCGTGGATCATATGCAAGGGAGACTGGAGTCGCTATAACCAGGCCAGGCCACCAAACAATGGACAAAAGTGTCGTGATAATCCTCAGGAAGAGGATTACTACAAGCAATTTGAAGAAGCAAGGGAGTTCTAGCCTTGAAGATAGACAGAACTTCAAAATTGGTTTGTTTTCACACATTGAGGCTCAGAGGAATAAGACTTACTAATCCTCTGAAGCAAGACAACCTGCAAGACATTTTTTTTTTATCGTCTCTGAGTTGGAATTCTTTCAGTGTCAATTCCATTCTGCAATAAAGGGAGATTCTATTCTTAAAGGGAAAAATAATAGTAGCTTAGATATGTAAACAGTTTGAAGGTTTGTCTCTAAAGATTGTGTATGTGTGGTAAATATATGTGATTATAGAATAAGGGAATACTTCAGGATGCGGTAAAAGACTTTTTGTGTCATTGGCAATATCCAGGTTCTCATCTCGCGTAAGCTTGTGAATATGTTTGTTAAGCATGCACATTGCATCTATAATTTGTGACCGTGCCCTCTGTCTCTCCGAGGAAGACCTCCACTGTAAAAAGTATACATTGTCTCTGTAAAGTATTTATTTTAGAAGTCTATTTCTGAATTGGTCATCTATGACTAGTCACCAGTTCACAAATGGCCGAATGCTAATTTGAGACTCCTCTCTTGCTCTAATCTTGCCATCAAGGTTCTGTCTTGAATTATAAAATAAACCATAATAAGGAGTCAAGGATGTGTGTGAATACAATATTATAATAAAATAATTTCCAGATTATAAATCTATAAATAAAAGTATAAAATGTCTAATGCCTGTGCTGTTTCTTTTTAGTAGATGGCTTTGCAGAAACTGGTCTTATCTCGAACAGATGGACAGACAACTGCGGACTTCAATGGTTTGCATTGAGATTTTATATGATGGAGCTGGACCAATACACAGTAGCACATAATTGCGAGTTGGTCAAAGCTTGGTAAATTTCTCAAATTTTGCGGTTGTGAAAATAGCATCTTTCTATCTGTGACTCAGAATTGACTTGGACCTTTGTGACTCAGACTTGACTTGGACTCGGCCCTTCGTGACTCAGACTTGACTCGGATCCGGACCTTTGTGACTTGGATTTGACTTGGACTCAGACCTTTGTGACTCAGACTTGACTCGGATCTGGACCTTTGTGACTTGGACTTGACTTGGACTTGGTCCTTTGTGACTCAGCCTTGATTCGGACCTTTGTGACTTGAACTTGACTTGGACTCAGACCTTTGTGACTCAGACTTGACTCGGATCCGGACCTTTATGACTTGGACTTGACTTGGTCTCAGACCTTTGTTACTCAGACTTGACTTGGACCTTTGTTACTCAGACTTGACTTGGACCTTTGTGACTCAGCCTTGACTCGGACCTTTGTGACTTGAACTTGACTTGGACTCTGACCTTTGTGACTCAGACTTGACTTGGACTCAATAAAGGTGGACTTGACTAGAGTCCAGTTTCTGAAGGCAATTGATTGTATAGGTCGCTTGCACATCGTAATGCATCATGGGAGTTTTTCCTTCGGGCGCCATATTGGGTGTCCGCCGGTTCACAAGGTACACTCGCGAGTTACACGGTAGAGCTTATCAACCTGATGTAATTTTCGCAGTATTTTCACGATTTACCGGAAGATCAAAAACAACGATACAGGCAGAAGGTGTCTCTGTGTGGCGGGATTGATCCTAATTACGTCCTGACCAAGGGTGATTTTTTTTTTTGACGGAGAAAGCTTGCTGGCCAAATGTGACATCTCTGGACATCTTTCCCTACCTCGTGTTGACAACATGCTCCATAACACGCCAACAAATCCTTGGAGGCTTACAATTATTTTGTAAGCGGGTGGATACAGAGTGTAAACTTTAACATCGCATCAGAAGAAACGGTTGCTGTTGCACGTAAGTAAACCACATGGTGTTGGTAATTCTGCACACAAAAATGTTGATTTGTTCTCAGGCTTCCTGTTATCATTGTGTTTACATGCACAGCTGGCTTTACCTGATGTGGTTTTTCTAATAATTTTATAACAGGCAAATATGGCAGAGCGTATAAGAATAAAAAGTAACTGCACAGCCTCCCCGTGGCTTAATTAAATTTAATGCTACCCTTTCACTAGTTACATGTTACTTAATCAACTTATTCTAAATGGTTAAGGTTAACCACTCTCAGAGGACGTATTTTTAGTTTCAGTTTCCAGTACAATAAAACGTGTTCATGGTAACTACTGAGCATACTGACAGCTTTTCTTATGATCTCACGGTTAAGGAGGCTGTCACAACACCCAATTTCTGTCTGGTGCCAGATGGCAACAATTCCCAATCACTTGTCACGACAACACCAATAGTATTACCAGGTATGTATGGCTTTACTTTTTGTAGTTTCTTATTTAATTCTATGTTTCATATTTTCATTACAATGTTTGTAATATTTTCAGATTCAGGCACAGATGAGTTTAACTGGACGGACTTCTGCGACTTTGTGGTGTGGACAAAGTGTGATTGAGCGAGTCCACCCAGATCGCTCGTTTTGGCCAGTTGGAAAAGCCAGAGTTTTTTTTTTCCCAAAATCCCCTCCTTACCTGAACTGCTCGGGAGAGCATTTACTAGATCAGCAGTGGACTTCCAGTGTTCCTGCTCAGCCGCTGTCACCTACCACTTGCTCATGTACTTCAAAGATGCGGAATAAAGTAGTTTTTTGTGCTGCAGCAGATTGTAAAATCAAATGATATCACTTGAAGTGTGCCAATCTAGACTGCCAAAAGGACAGTGGTTTTGTGACAAGTGTGAAACAAGGATTATTGGGAAAACTGTAACACAGTATTGGTACTTGTCTTACATTAAACAAATTTAAAAGAGAGCAACTTTTTCCTCTGTACATAGTATAATGAAAGTCATTGCGTACCCCATCAACATTACATCATACCGTCATCTCAGGATGGTAGGCACCTGTGCTAAAATAAACTACATTAATTAACAGTTCAATTTTTAACCCTGAAATTACTACATCTAATCATTATTCACTTCATTTTTTGTGCTTTTAGAAATAATAGAGATTTATGCCATTACTTTAAGAGGGACCATATTGCACATTGAGTCAAATCCTGTCATTTGTATTATGTATAGCTTTGTAAACAAACCCAACAATAGAATTTGTATAAACGCTGCCTTTATTAGCGCCAAACAAACAGTCGCATGTTGTCCTCCTCCAATGCTTTGATGCTCGCCTTCGTTTCCATCATGTCATTGGCAATCAAGTCGGTGTGGCATGAGATCCCTAAAGAAAAAAATAAAGAAAAGAATCACAAAAAAATACGGTACCAGTAATAGGTTTAATATAGTAAAGTAGTATAGTTTTTTTGTCAGTGTAAAAGAAATGTACACATTTTGTTGCATTTTTTTAATGTATGAACATTGCTACAGGCAAATACTTATTTCTATAAACACTTCCAAATGTCTCTAAAATATAAGGTGCGTGTACACACACACAAACAAACACATACATTCACTCATGCATACAATATATCATGTAATGAATTCTGAGTGGCATACCAGAGTCAATGATGTCAGCAGTACTTGAGGGTACAGGTTACTGGAGCCATCTGGCTGCATAACTGCAACAATCTGCCACTTCGAGTCGTCTTTTCTTTGCTTGTCTCTCCTGTGCACGTTCATATCTTGGCACCGACTGGGCTGAGACATAGATGTTGTAACTTGGGACCCAACTTTAATGTTGGAGCCCAGTCGGGATGATTGGACAGAAAAACGGGCGCAGGGCGACCTGTTAAAATAAACAAATATATAAACAAATAAAACATGGAAAGACTGGTTATTTTACCGCAGTAGGGTGGCCGTGAATAAGTTCTTTAGCATGATGTGTAGGCTACCGGGGGTCTGTTTTCTTGCATCACCCCCTTCTGTCTCTTTTTTCCTAGTTTACATTTTGCCACCAAAAAACATGTTATCGGCATTAAGAGCCCAAGACTAATCAATCCAATTTCAGCAGTAAACACTTTGCACTGGCCCTACTTGGGTGAAAATGTTCGATGTTAGCTTTCGGCTAACGTCCGCTAGCCAGCTTGTACTACCGAACTTGCTTGCTCATGAATCCAAAACATAAGCAACTTGCCCATATATGGGCGGTCGAAACGTTATTAATCCTCATGCATTAAATAAAGGTAAACAAGCTTACCGCTCACAAAGTGATCGCTGCACACACGAGCCCAAAGTAACGACTTCCCTCCGGAGTCCGCACTCCTCTGTCTCCAGGCCCTGGTTCCTAATTATTTTCGGAATTCGGAAAAAAGACCGACCATTTTCCCCCTTGGCTTTGTTCGAACAGCCAACGATGCAGCAACAATGTACCATTTTAAACGCGGAAAACAAACGTGATAGATACGTGTTAGACCGAATCGCTACGTAAATGGAGGCCACCCAGCATGGCGACTACGAGAAATCCGAGGCGGAAGTGACGACATGTGCAAGCGACCTATTTAGGGGTATGAAGGTACAGGCGACTGAATACAAATACACACCCCATGTATCAAATTTATATTTGCTTACAGTATAAATAAAAAAAAAATCCATAATTATGTGCTACCCTTAATTGGTCTATCACATAAAATTAAATAAATAAATACACTTGTTTGTGATTGTAAGGTCACAAAAATAAAAAGGGTTATGAACATTGTTTCAAAGCACTGTTACTGAGAAACAGGCTGAACAGACATACCGATTTCTTTCTGCCACCAGAAATTAACACAAGCTTTCATTTTGCAGCGAAAGGTCTGTATCGTCTCAGCTTTGCTAATAGGATCAAACCATTGCAAAGGCCTTTCATCTGTTTGATCCACTGCAACACATTGGTCTCTTCTTTTGATGGGATTCCTTTCAAGGCTCCACTATTGAAAGAGCCTCTTGAATTATATTTGTCTTTGGAGCATCGTCACATTCCAGTATAATTTTTGCAGCATGCCCGCACGCACACGCACACACACAGTGCAGCCTGTCTATAGTAGGACCTCTGACCAGCTGCAGCCATTGTCACACAGAGGAAGCCATTCATGGCGCACTCATTCCTCCAGTTAACTGTACGCCACAGCTAGCCAAGTGCACAGCTCGTGTTTACAATGCAGCAGGCTCCTTCCGCACTACCGTGTCGCATACTTTTCCACTCCTCCAAAACTCCTCAATATGCACCACTTGACCACAAATATTTATTAGCAATGCATCTTCTCTAACTATTATGAAGCTGCAATTCTCTAAAGCTTCAAGCTTCTTTATCATCAGATCCAACGCCTGTAAAGTATTCGTTTTATGTGTGCTGTCCTCCTCGGTTACAGCATCGTTTGAAGCTAAGATTACAGTACACAGCCTGGATCGTTATCTATAGCAGGCCATCTGCTGCACAGGCCATTAAGAGCTAACGTGTTTGTCTTTATTTAGAAGTATATGCATGCACTGGCCACAATATTAGGTGCAACTGCACAATTCAAGCAATTTAATTCTTAAAATAATGCTTTTTGATTTACATTGTGAGAGTGTCAATTAAGCTACAATTCTTAATAGTTTTAATCAGATGTGGAATAGAAATAAACTGCATGCATGGGGATTTATTACATTTTCAGGTGGATCTTTTTTTTTTTTTTGTTCCTCAAAATTGATCATAGACAGATAATATGTACGGTATATGTTAATTTTGATTCCAAAGTCCTACTTTTTGTGTTTTGAGAATCTAAGACTCTATTCAGAGCAAACATTGGAGTGTTAAAAGTGTCAATTTCACCCCAAAGTAAATGTAAAAAAAATCTTTAAATGAACCATTGAAGAGAAAAAAAGCATGGTTCATACACACCAGCGGGCTGTTAAAACCTACAGAAGGGAAAGAAAAAACAAAACAAAAAAACTTGCTGCTCTGGGTTGTGGGGTGTCACTGGAGGCTCATATTTTGAAACTTCTCCTGTACATTTCACAGGATGCAAAGCACCATATTAGTGGTATAATGTTAAGGATCCAAAAGGGCTCATTAAGAAATACCAAGATATGATTGTTGGTAATTTACCATCTATTTCTGTTGGGAACCCATAGATGTTGAACATTCAGTTTTTTTTTCTCCTTTTTTTAAGTTAAGATAAACTTTTCTACATCACATAACACCATTAAAAGCTAGTGTTTAATGTCCATGTGCTTTTTTGGGGGGTCTGTTTGAGTTCAACGTTGGGGTTCTTGTAAAGTAGGTGATGACTCAGAAGGCAACTCATTACGGAGTTGTGTAATTTTTTATCCTCACACTCCCTTTCCTGCGTTGTGGAAGCATCTGGGCCACAATACCATATGGTTTGAACTCCACCATAAACGAAAAGGTCTGTCTGCTAATCTGGAATATCTAATCAGGAACTTCCTCCACCCATTCTGACTGAGAAGCACAACAGGGGCGGGGCCAATTGCTAGGATGGAAGGTGAGAACAGCTGAATAAACAGGTCAGGCTGTGGAAGGCTGAAAGAGCACAGTGACATGATCTGGCTCGTTCTTGATTGGCTGTGTTGGCCCGTTTTCATGAGCACATTTTTCACTCTAAAATGTTTTAGTCGGACTGTGAGCGCGCATCTACACTACAGAAACTTTCCAGAATTTGTATCTTATTTTAGGTCATTATATACTATACATCCTCAAAATCTAAAGGTTTATCTGATTTAAACCATTACGATAACATAAAAAAGTTACTCATTTCATATATATGCAAGGATATGTCATACCATAATAGAGAATTTGTCATTTACAAATAACACCAATCGACTTGGATATTTTATGATGAAGGTGAATATGGCTTTTCCAACTTAAAAACTCGTCAATCATGACTCCAACTAAGCTTGTTGAAAAGACTTGAAAATGTGTTTTTTCCCTTATAGAAATACCAATGTTAAGTCTTGACTTGGAGTACTTTTTAATTTTTCGATTTCAATATAATAATGTTAGATTTAGTCACATTGAGGGAAAATATGTTCACTAGCAACCATTTTGAAATATAATCTAGGTCAAAATTTGCTTTGGCCATAAGTGCATGGAAATCCACATGTGAATAAAATAGATTAATATCATCTGCAAAGGGTATAGGAAGTCCATCCATCCATCCATTTTCTTGACCGCTTATTCCTCACAAGGGTCGCGGGGGCTGCTGGCGCCTATCTCAGCTGGCTCTGGGCAGTAGGCGGGGGACTCCCTGGACTGGTTGCCAACCAATCGCAGGGCACACAGAGACGAACAACCATCCACACTCACACGCACACCTAGGGACAATTCGGAGCGCCCAATCAACCTGCCATGCATGTCTTTGGAATGTGGGAGGAGACCGGAGTACCCGGAGAAGACCCACGCGGGCACGGGGAGAACATGCAAACTCCACCCAGGAAGGTCCTAGCCTGGACTCGAACCGGTATAGGAAGTCATTAACTGGAAATATAAATAAGGAATAGCAGAGGTGGCAGAATAGAACCCTACCTGCCACATGTAAGGCTGGCACAGTCTGGCCATCCATTTATTCACACAAACTGTTGCCTAGTGTAAGATTAGGACTCTTAATGATTAGATAGGTGACTTGAGCTCGGCCGTTGTGTCACTCTTAATCGTCCTTGCTTGGCACATTTCTATCTGTCTGCATTCTGACATACGTATCCAGTAGAAACCAGTTAAGGCCATCAGGTCACACATTCTCACATGGGGATGCTGAGCCGTTCGCCCATGTGGGCAGACGGCCAAGACAGTATAGGCAGGGACGATTTTGAATAGATCATTTCCTTTTCCGCATAATAACAGAAGAGGGCTCCGCAGCTGTAGTCTCGATCTTTCTGGCATCCAGTAAATATTTCAACTGAGAACAGGTGACTTGACAATTTGTTAACCATGTATGTGTTAACTCCAGAAAAAAACAAAACAAAACATGATATAACAGTTTCTGAAAAGATGTACTGTAATTAACAGTGTCAAATGGTCTTTACTTGTCTACTGCTTTTCCACCTATAAGACACTCACTGAAATCAGGTGTAACTGGGGTTTCAGTATCATGCTCAAGGACCCTTCAATATGGCCACAAGGGCCAAGGGTCAAACTCACAACCTCTGGGTTTGGAGACAACCACTCTACCACTGAGCCATGCCACCCCATAGAAAGGTCAAAGGCTTCAGGTTAAAAAAGAAAAAAAAAAAAGTCCTAAAGCAAATTGAAGATATTGTTGAAGATGATTGTTTTACAATCAGCCTTCAGGTCATATGTGTTGTTGTGTCTGATATCTCTCATCTTCCTCTTAACTATACCCCATTGATGTTCTATAGGGTTGAGATCAGGAGAGTTTGATGCCCAATCAAGTATAGTTAACACCATGGTTAATGAACCAACTTTTGGTTCCTCTGGCTGTCTGATCAAGGTTCCAAGTATTGATGGAAAATGAAATCAAGATTTCTGTAAAGTTTGTCCGCAATAGGAAGCATAGAGTGCTCTAAAATTTCCTGAGAGGTGGTTGTATTGATTTAATTAGGTTTGCGTAAATTAGTTGATTAGGGTGTGCCCGAATAGTTGACCCACATTGAAATGACAGTGACAAAAAAAATAAAAATAATAATTATTTTTTAACCGAATGGCTTGCTGAAAAAAAAAAAAATGCTGAGCCGATTATCACGCCACTCAGTAGCATACAGACCTTTTTCGAGGCAATGATGTCAGACAGTGACTTTCCTTCCTCACATAGCAGGTCCCTTTGGTGAAATAACTTGACACCGGTAAAACCTGCCTCCCTCCTGAGAGTGAATTGTGACTAAAAGAGACATCGCCAGCCTGTACACAGTGAATGTTGACTTGGTGAGTGGATGTTAAACAGTGACAGCGATGAGGCGGTTGGCATCCCTGAGGTGGAAGATTTCGGCCAGGGGTGAGGCTGCACGAGCGCGGAAGGCAAACGGCAGTGATTCATTGTGACAGTGGCGTTTGACATGTGAGGACAGCAGCTCGGCTCCCCGCCTTTGATGTTTATTTGCTCCACCGTCTGTTTTGCATTTAAGAGCCTTGCTGAGCACCCGGCATTGGATACACCTTGAACGGCTCAGGACTTTGTCCACTTTTTTAAAGATCCAGGATCCCTTTTCAAAGCAAAAGGGGGATTCAGGGCAAGAGAGGGTTCATGCTCTAAGGGCAAGGTTTGCAAGATGAATTTGCTTGAGGGTCTCCCGGCAACGCAGATTAGCTCTGATGAAAAGTGGCCGCTCTGTAATAGCCCATAATCAAGCTAATGTTGACTGGTGTGAGTGTGGGCGAGGGGCTAAGTAACAACTGACTCTTTCTAGATGGACTTGCAGGATCAAACCAGGGTCAGAAGGCCGGGGAGGAAACACAAACACATTTCTGACACTTCTCCTGACCTGTCAGCTACATTTTGCATGTCAGTGATCTCAAAGCAGTGCAATTTCTTAAACTTTCAAACCAAACTACCGCCAAAATATCATTAAATTGACTTCTCATTCAACATTACTAATTAACATTTTATTCAAATTATGGATGCACCAATGCAGATAACAGAAATGGTATCAGTGTCATTATTCTGTGTCTCGACATTATTGGTACTTTAAAAAAAATAAAAATAAAATCATCCAATACTACGCACCGACCAAAAAATAAATAAATAAATGAGCGGCTGAATCATAAAGGTTCAGATTAGATGCTTAAAAGTTGAAAATTGTGGCTCCTCAACATAATTGCGCCATGAGGTTCAGCATACTGGCGACCGTCTGTCGAGTTCTCTTTTCCAAGCCAGCATGCAATTTATTCCCAGACTATACATTTTTGACAGGAATAAAACACTGTCTCATAGGGTAAAAAACCTGCTCTGCAAATAGCTGCGTGTGGCATTTTTGGAGATTGAAACACTCCATTTCCAAGAAAACGTCTCATGTCCTTAAGTTTTTCAAAAATAGACACGGTAACATGGTAACATAAAAGTTTATTTACTTCTGAAGCACTGTAGAAAGCTGAACACATTTTAGGATTTTCTGTATTTCATACAATTTTATACCGCATTTTCACGTGACAAGCGCCACATCGTCTTGAGACTTTAACATTTCTGAATAGAAGAGAATTCTAACGGAAGCATGGATTTATACTTCTTCAAGCAAAACTCTGTAGCACCAATGTGTGTTTATAAT